>NC_135707.1:10827817-11128910 GCF_964276395.1 Gasterosteus aculeatus | reverse complement strand
GGTACCCGTCGAGATGGCATCCAAGCTATTCTCATTAAACATGGACGAACTAAAAACTACCGTGTGAAACTTTGGTAGCGATGTGTTGAAGAAAAAAAGCTGGAGGTGTTTTAGTTTGAAATGCATTTCGCTAAACCTGCACTGCATCCATCCTGTCAAATCCTTTCAGATGAGCTGTATGAAATCCTGTCCAGCTTGCCAGAGAGTGTGGTGTATTCGTGCCGGCCGTGCAGTGTGACCCAGCCCAGCGCTTGGAGAGAGCTGCTCTATATTGAGCTCAGGTCGGGGGTGGAGAAGGTGCTGGCTTGCCTGCTCTCCTCCACCCTTACCCAGCACCTTGTTGCCTGCTCACAGGTAAGAGACTGGGCGTTTATTCTTTTACGGATCCACTATGACATGACAATTAGACAGTCGCATGATGTGTTTTGTAACGATGCTGTACTGAATCCAGTGTGTCAAAGTGGCTTTTGTTTGTCCTGCAGTGTGAGAAGTTGGTTGATCCTGGCAGTGCTTTAGAGGGACAGCCAGCGTGTGATCTCCGAGCCGTTGGCAAGAAGTTTGACAAAGGCCTTTATACCACTTTGGTGGGTACACAACCTCTTATTCAGTGTTTCAAATCTGCAGTACTTTAGTGAAAATTTATTTGATCCTAATTGGATTTTGATTTGAGGTAAGAATTGAGATCTACTTTTCAGGCAACAAAACCCTAAAATGTCCATATGCTTGGAATCAGATGCAGAAAATATATATATTTTTTGCAGTTAATAACAACTTTTTTTTTTTGTTTGTTTTATAGAAAATGTTCCATGAAGATGTGGTTCAGGTTGTGCGAAAGAGGCTTGAGCACGAGGAGGATCTTCCAGAAGAGCAGAGGCCTACTGCCCTGGCACGCTCTTACTACTTAAAGGTGCTGTATGACCAAAAGATTACTTTGAATATTTTGTCAACATATTTGTTATTTTGAAATATAAGTGTGAAACATGGAATTCTATGTATTAGCATCAAAGATGCTGCTACGATAACCTGTACGAATAACGGATATGGTTTTTGTCTTTAGCTCCTCGAAGAAGTATTTAATTGGTTCAACAGCCAAGACCCAAAGGTGTGGAACTCTTGTACCAAAGAATTACCCATGTGAGTAATAGTTTTCATTTACTGGGTTTAAAGGGAGTAAAAATGATTATTATAATAGGTTTTATGATGTTTTAAGAGTACTTCTTGTCAAACATCTATAGTTCTATACTTATCATGCCTCCAAACTTGTTGAAATTCTCCTTTTTGTAATTAAAATATGTCATCCACATGAATTGTGTAGATAGGTTTTTTTGGGGGGGGGGGGTCGACCTTTTTTTTTTTTTACCCCTTATGAGTTTTCAGGTATGATCTATATGTGTGTGTATACATATCTATAGGGAGCTATATAGATGTATATCTATCTACAGATATGTTAGTTATATAAGTTACCAGCACTGCTCTGTTGTTTATTTCTTATGACATAAGAAGATATATGTATTGCCTTTTGAACTGTTGAATTCCTTCTTAAATAGGGGCATGCTTTCCCACGCTGTTCATCCTCCCACAACGGAGCACGTCTACGCCCAGTTTCAGGAGAGGGAGGACCTCTCATCTCGGGCTCCGCTGGGGCTCCTGCAGGCCGAGGATAGACAAAGCTTGATTGTAAAGGAGGAAGAAGCAGTTTCTCCGTTGTCTGGGGAGCCAATCAGCCAGAACTACTTCAAAAGCAGCAAGGCTGTCAGGCTTAAATTCAAAGGTAAGAAGGTCAATATGGAGGTTTGTGTATAGAATTTGTTTTAGGATTTTGCCTTAAAAGCTTTTGCCAATTATCTAGGGAAAAGGGGACTCCTTTCAAAAGCTGATTTGGACACTGGATGGACCAAGGATGATGAGAGACAGTGCTCTTTGTGCCAAAAATATGGAGACCTCAAACCTAACGTAAGTAATGCATTAAACATGGAGATCAAAGTAAATAGTGCGTTGTTAATACTGTACATTGCAGATGTTTTTCTCACTCAAGGGCTGCTGTTTTTTGTTCTCAATAGGACGCGGGCCGTTTGCTGTACTTGGGCCAGAATGAGTGGGCGCATGTCAACTGCTGTTTGTGGTCAGCTGAGGTGTTTGAAGAGGACAATGGCTCGCTGCTACACGTGCACAGTGCTACCACAAGGGGCCGCTTGATGGTTGGTTGTTAATTCACCAAATGAATCAATATACAATATTTCCAGTTGTTAATAGATATTGATGTTACAGAATTCCAAAAATGTGACACTAAACAAATATTAATTTATGTATATATATTGATATTGATTGCTGTTCCTTTTTCTTCCATCCATCTTAGCGGTGTGAACGCTGCAACCAGACGGGCGCCACAGTCGGCTGTTGTCTGACATCTTGTCAAAGCAACTATCACTTCATGTGTGCCCGCTCCCGTCACTGCGTGTTCCAGGAGGATAAAAAGGTCTATTGCTACAAACACCGACATCTCATCAGTGGCAAGGTAAGTTCTGTCCTTCCAGTCTCCGACTGCATCGGTTTAAAGGTTTTGATTCTTGATTATTGCTTGTATTATCACTAATTTGCCTTCGTTTTGTAGATGGTTACTGGTCAGGAATTTGAAGTCAACCGCAGGGTGTATGTGGACTTCGAGGGGATCAGCCCCCGCAGAAAATTCTTGACTGGACTGGAACCAGAATTAATCAACGTGATTATTGGTAAGCGCCCATCTTTTAGCCCGGTTTCCGGTTCACTTCTTGACATCTGTGTATTCTAACCGTTCTTTAACTAATTGGTATTCACATGTCACTGTGCAGGTTCCTTGCAGATAGAGCAACTGGGTGTGCTGACCGAGCTTTCGGCTAGCAAGGGGATACTGTTTCCTGTGGGTTTTAAGTAAGTAGCATTTTGAACGTTTTAAATTGTATTACATAAACAAATCTGACGTAGCATAATACCTTGAAAATCCCTTTTTAAATATTCTTCCTTCTTAAGGTGTTCTCGTTGGTACTGGAGTACAGTTAATCCAATGCGCCGGTGCAGATATACATGTACAGTGCGAGAGGTTCGTCCAGTTGTCCCAGAGAAGCCTGTAGAGGAGATGCCTGACCAGGGAGACAATAATACAATTGTCCACAGTCCCTGTCCACTATCTGGTGCGTACTTTTCTACCAGAAAAAAGGCAGTTCTTTTAGAAACATGGTAACAGTTTCATAAACTTTTTTTTTTTCCCCAACGAATCAGATTCTGAGGCCCAAGAGAACGACATAACGGAACCCCAGCCCCCAACAGAGGAGACCTTTATCCCAGGACCCACCTCCAAGTCAGATCATGGAGCAAAGCCAAAGATTCCCCGAAGACCTACTGGAGGAATGTTTCGGCCTCTTCCATCCCCAGGTAAAGAATAACCTCCTTTCAGTACCAAACAACAAATAGGTTGATCCAATCAAAAACGCACGTCTCATTTCTGCTTTCTTCTCAGGAATGAAACAGTTGAAACCCCACCACATATTAACCATAAGTGATCTGGAGGATACGCAAAGGGTTCTTCGCCACAACCCGCACTTTCAACCAACAGGCCTTCACAGTCACATGCCCCCCCCTCCTCTGGGTCCTCTGACCGGACCAGTTACTCTGCGTGCCGGAAAGTCTTCCGTTCCCACTTCCCCGCTTCTCCCACTCGGCGCTCCAGACAACCTGATAAATTCCCCATCGTCCCGCTCAGTCGCCGGTAGAAACGCCTCCTCGGTCCGATGCCCTGGGAATACGATGACCCATTGTACGTCATCTCTCTTCCCTCAGTCGCCCTGGCAGGACAGCGCAGCGAGCTTTCCCTCGCCAAGTCTATCTTTCTCCCCGACGATACCACATCTACCCAGAAATCGCTTGTCGTTTGATCTGAACCAGCCAGATTCAGTCGAGGTGCCGCACAACTTTCTTGCGTCCCCAGAACCTGAAGATGTCTCTCCAGCAAACGGCACATCGCCACAGGGGGAAGTAGAACAACGGAAGGAAGTGGAGGAATTTCCCTACAGTTCTTTCCTCAAGGATTCCAACGTGAGTCTGGCTCAAGAGATGAGGACGGAGCTGGAGATTGAAGAGACCCTCCTGAACGAAGGCGTGGCGATGAACTGTGGGGGACAAATACTGGTGGGCGGTGACGATCGGGAGGAGTTTTGGGAAAGAGCCCAAGAGGTACACAAGAGGAAGACTCTAGTTGCCAACCTGCCGCGGTCTGCAGCTTCGGCCAGGGACGACTTAAGCAACACGTCTTCCGATGATGATATGGAGCACTACTTTGACTTCTCGCGGACGATAGTCAGCTGTCCCGCATCAAAGGATCATTCCAAATCTCCCTCCTCCCCTTCCACCCGTTCTATGGCTCAGCTAGATGGTGTCGACGACGGTACAGAGAGTGATGCAAGTGTAGCCACCACCGAGGTTGCCCAGAAGGTTCAGGATGGTAGTAAAGCTCCGATACAAGCCCAACTCCTAAAAAATACCCCTGAATCGAACACTACAAACAGCACACAGGGTGTCCAGAGTCTGGGCCCCAAAGCATCATCCAATGAGCAGCGCACAGATTCCTCAGCAGTCACCATGTCGGTGGCCAACAAAAGTCAAACCTATGATTCCTATCAAGATCCACCAAAATCCCCCCCACTCAATTCAGAGGATTTATTCCATGGTTGCGGTTCAGGATTTACATCTGGAACCTCTTTTGTTCTTGAGAGATGTGAATCTCGTCTGCATTCAGCGGAGATGCTAGAAGGCACACTGCTGGAGACCCAACAATATGAAGCTGGAAAACCCCTGAGCTGCGAGACGAACAGCAGCCAATCCACCGTGTTTGTGAACCACCTGGCAGCAAACACGATGCTGCCATCATCCGCAGATTCTGCCGATAAGAGTCAGGACGCCTTGCTTGAGCTTCAGCCTTCCCCTGTGATGTCTACAGATGTACACAACCCCTCTCAAGGCCTCCTCGACTCTCTGCAGATTTTTTCCAGTTTACCGGGTTTCAGTAAACCTCTAACAAACATTACACTTCAGCCAGTAACATCCTCCCAAGAGTTAACCTTCCCTTCCACGGGCCACTCGTCTGCTAAACTAACCCCCCTCGGCCCAGTTGTTGACGTGACACGAACGCTGCTAAACGCCACCCCTCAAAACGACCCGGCGCTATCGGCTCTGCCAGGCGCTGGTCCCCCACCAGGAACCTGTGGAACGTTCTCCCTGCCCATCTACTCCACACAGCCCATGTGCTCGACAGCCGTCACCATTGTTTCCTCCTCTGCGTCGATGGCGTCTCTCTCTGTGCTTTCAAGCCAATGCTCAACCGCTCCGACGTCAGTCCAGACCGCCGCGGCCCCGCTCATCCTAAACGGTTACAGCTCTTCGTCTATGCAGAAGGATGCGGCGTCGGGTCACACGATCTCCATCAACTTCTCCACATCCAGGCCAGCTCTAGAACCTCAGCAGCCGGTGGTTCCCCAGGCTTTACCTGGACATGCTATTCTCACTGTGAAGGAGGTGGGCGGTCCCAATGTAGACCCAACACCACATGTCCTGCTGGTGAACCGCCTCGGGCAGATCTTTGTGAAGAACCCTGAAAGCAACACTTTTCAGCTTCCCTCTCCCAGCTCCTCTTCGTACAACTGTGTCACTCAGATCGCCAGCCTCTTGCAAAGCAACGCGCTGTCTGCGACGCTAGCAGCCGCCGGTAATATGACTCCACCTGCCACGGCGGCCACTCCACCCTCGGTTCAGAGTCCAACCACAATTGCGCAGCTGCTCACTCACAACAGCAACGTTGCAGCGACCTCGGTTGATGTCAAGAAGCCAAAAAAGAGTGCGAAAACACCGAAGCAGGAATCCGCTGTGGAGTTGAAAAAGGCAAAGAAAAAGAAGGATTCTGGTGTTTCCAAGAAGTCCAAGTCATCTAAGGTGTCAGCTCCTCAACCCGGTCTGCCCACTGAGAATCATCCCATGACTCCTGCTGAAAGTGCCCAGGCCATCATCAATCAAGCAATGGCGAGTAATTACACGCCGAAATGGACTGGGCTCCGCACACTAAGCCCTTCCTCGCTGGTTTTACCACCTGGCCTATTAATTGAACCGGAGGCTCCAGCGTTGTCTCGTTCTCCACCATTAACACCGACGGCAGCGGCAGCTCCGGCATGCCGACCTCGCACGCACGTCCGCATGAAGAGAGTGTCTTCGCTTTCAGACCGCATTGTCACAAAGAAGTCTAAAGTAGACTTCCTGAAACCAGAGCCCCCCAGTGAGGACGAGGAGCAGCGCAGGCCGCTCTTTCCGAGCCTCTCCAGCAGAGCTTCAGGGGTCCGCATCAAGACCCCCACAGTGAAAGAAGTGCTGGACCTGGACCGGTTAAAGGAGGAGCATTTAAGTGATTCTGAAAGCTCAGGGTAAGATTTTGTCACCTTTTTTGAAGACGGTTACCACCAACCAGCGAATGTTTTTTTGTTGTTGTTTTTTTTGCATAATCGTTCGAATCTCTTATGAAAGCGTTTGGATGAGCTAATGGATCAATTGCGCTTGTTTTGAAATGCAGCTTTCTTTCCTTTTTTAGATGCAACATTGGAAAATTGATATAGCCTCATTTATTTGCTGTTTAGATTTACTTAACCACTGCAGGGTTCCAGTTGTGGGTTTGGAAACCGTAAACAACACCAGGTGTTTATATTTGTAAATAATGGTTCTCATTTCTCGCAGATCGGAGCCGTGGGACTACATGTCTCAGGGTGAACATGGCCAACCGCAAATATGGGAACCTGTGGGACACAGCACACTGACTGACTGGAAGAAATACTCTGGTACTGATAATACTGCATTTTAACTGCTTGGTGTAGAGATTTCTGGGCAGCCATTTAAGACTGCTGAGGTCAGGAACCACAAGTTCCTGAATAACACTGACTGCATCAATTGTAATTTTTAGGGGCCGCTTCCACCTCAGATGACGAACCACCAGCGTCTGACGAGGATGAGGAGTTTCCAACTAACCGGGACCAGCCACACTTAACATTCGAGATAACCAGTGACGACGGTTTCAGTGCAGAAGCAGACAGCATTGAGGGTAAGGCTGATGTTATGTGACCGATACGTCACTCAAATGTCTTTTGAATAATCAAGCATGTTCTCAAAATAAACAATGGGAGAATTCTCCAGTCAGCAAGTTTACAATTCCCTAGCGCTCTCTGCATATGGCACAGTTCCGCCCTGATGGGCACACACAGATGCGTCCCCCCCCTCCCTTCCCCTAATCTGTAAACCCATTGAACTGACTTCATGACGCCTAATTCTAAACTCTTCTCAGTGGCATGGAAAGCAGTGATCGATGGGGTGCAGGAGGCGCGAGCTATCGCGAGGTTGAGACCTCTGACCTTTCAGAGGCTCACCGGCGCCCACATGCTGGGTCTGGTCCGTGATGCAGTGGTATTCTTGCTGGAGCAACTGCAAGGAGCCCACCACTGCCAGCGCCATGCCTTCCGATTCTTCAAACAGTTCACGCAGGAGGACGAGCTCCCTGTCAACCCCAGTGGCTGTGCTCGCTCTGAGCTGTATCTCAGGTAGGTACACCAATTCTAAGTGTAGGTGAAAAATGAACATGGAAGGATGTCGCACTATAAAGAATAAAACAAGTGTGATGTCTTAAAGTGTTTGACTTTTTGTGATTTAGTTTTGAGCAAGTCTGCATTCATCTCAACCTCTTGTTGTTTTCTCTTGTCTCAACAGGAAGTCGACGTTTGACATGTTTAACTTCCTGGCTTCTCAGCACAGACAGCTTCCTGACACTGGGCCTTATGACGATGAGGAAGATGAGGTTCTTTTGAAGTCCACAAGGTCAGGCTTTGTCAATTTAGTTGGACAAGAGTTTGCAATTTAACTCAAATGGAAACCATATGGAGGTGGTCTTTTGTTTCCTATTTGTTAAGACCAGTCAGCCAATTTAATGATTTTCTGCTCCTTCTCAGACGGGCTACCAGCTTGGAGTTGCCTATGGCCATGCGCTTCAGACATCTGGAAAGAACATCCAAGGAGGCGGTCGGCGTGTACAGGTCAGCACTGCACTACATTTCCAAAATAATCAAAAATCCAATGCACTTTTTGCATTATTAACTTATAGGACCCAAAGTGACTCAAAGAAGAAGTCATTTACAATGTTTGGAGTAAATTCAAACCAACGTGTTAAAATAAAATATAACTTATAAATCATACAATAATGCCTGTCAAAATACTTGAAATATACATTAATATCACATTTTTAGAACCGAGGAACAATAACGTTGCCAGTTTGTATTATGCAAATGACATATTATAAATGTATTGAGTAAATAGAAGAAACACCATAACATGCCACGCCATCAATTGTGTCTGGAGCCACATAAAATACGAAACTTATAAAAATGTTCATAGTTTTAATCAAAATCTGGATTTACATCAAATAATACAACAACAAAAGTAAAGATGATACGGTTCACAGAGTCTGGCCAAATCCTTTCTGGGATTATCAAGAATTTGAAAGAGTAAAAGTTGGTGAGGGTGTCAGACTTTTATGTTATTTCCATGTTTAATGGAGCATTATGAGCAAACAATTGCTCGGCTGTAATGTTGACCTCGGCAACAGCTGCTGCACAGATGCTGGTCTGCTGAGGCTTTCTGGGAATGCACAAAGAACGGAAATAGAACACCCACTAAAAAAGAAAAACAAACCAGAGACTCCGCAACACGCTGTTTATCTTTGGCTTTCCTTCAATCCAGTGGTTCTAAGTTATTATGGAAACGTGGACCTGTAGAAAATCAAAAAAAGGTTGATGTTTAGTAGACTATTTTCCATAACCCTTATCACAGTTGAGCTATCAATTTTTGCTTATAGGCACAAACACAAATTACAGCTCAGACTAATGGGAAATGCAGCAGTTGTGTGATAAACAAAAACAAAACAAAAAGTATTGGACAATATAAACTAAAATACGTTTTACTGTATAGAACTAATTAAATGTATCACTGTATCACTGTAAGTCTTCATTTTTCATTTCAAGCGTATAAATAAATCATATTTGAGCCTATTTTGTACATTTTTTTTTTATTTGCCATTATTTGTGATAAGTCAGACTCTAGAAATTAGGTTAGTCTGCATTTTGATTGACACACTAACGCTCAGTACCATGTGACATGTCACCACTGTTGGCGTAGCAGCAAACGACCTTGTCTTCCACCTGTGCGTCCGATGCAGGTCTGCTATCCACGGCCGTGGTCTCTTTTGCAAGAGGAACATCGAAGCGGGGGAGATGGTTATCGAATATGCGGGCATCGTCATTCGCTCGGTGCTCACTGACAAAAGGGAGAAGTACTACGATGGCAAGGTTCGTCGGGTCTATTTCTTTGATCGCTTCTGTTGCAACGTAGTCAACGGTTACCGGGGGTCGTGATATGGAAAGGTTAGAGTTTTTATGTTTGCCTTCGCAGGGCATCGGCTGTTACATGTTCCGCATTGACGACTTTGACGTGGTGGACGCCACCATGCACGGCAACGCGGCCAGATTCATCAACCATTCATGTGAGCCTAACTGCTACTCGCGGGTGATCAACGTGGAAGGCCGGAAGCATATCGTCATCTTTGCACTTCGGAAGATTTACAGGGGGGAGGAGCTCACGTACGACTACAAGTTCCCCATCGAAGACGCCAGCAGCAAGCTCAACTGCAACTGCGGGGCCCGGCGATGTCGGCGCTTCCTCAACTGAGAAGCTGGGAGGATCCCGTCTACTAGTAAGCCTTAAATTAAGGGGCATTGGGTTCAGGGAGGCGGCAGGCTGTCTGCAAGGAATGGCAAGGAGCCACTAAGAGGCCGGAGAGGTATATATTTGGCAGGCCAGAAGTGACATTTGGACATTTTTGTGGGTGTTAGAAGGAGGCGGAGGACGAGCACAGTTCACATCAGGCCGCTCACACAGCAGCATCACAACAGCAGTAAATGTGATTTTCTTGTTCATGATATTCAAACCTGATGTTAGAATTGTTTGGGGTTCCTCGATCTGTATGGATGACACCCAGATAATTTCTTTAAAACACACGTTAAGCCTTATCTGTTAGTCATTGCTCAAAACCTGTTGCGAGGTTTTGAGACTCCCTCTATGTTTTATTCATTTTGGGTGGGGAGTGGGGGGGGTTTTCCGTCTGTCCGTCCTTCTCCATTACACTTAATCACGTTCTCTCCATTCTGTAGTGATGCAATCTTTGCCCCATTCATGCCGTAGTGAGGTCAGTTCTTGAGCCATACATTTACGCAAACTTTTATTTGTGTGTTTTATCTCACATTTAACACTTTTCACGATGGTAATATTTTTAGTTTTAGATTTTATTTTATTTTTTCGAAATAACAAAACAACCATGGTGCTAAGCTTGGGACGTTCTTTAACTTCTTTAGTTGGACAAAAGTGTCCCTCACTTCAGGAATTGTTTATCTGTTTATTCACCCCGCTGAGACCATTAATCCAATAATCAGAGTACGTAAAGTGTCGTCAGTTTCACACTTTGAATCATTGGTGTGCTATTTGTCTTTCTCCCTTGCTGATTTCAAAATAGTTAGCTATGTAACGGTTTCAATTGGTGACAGTGTCATATTTATAAAGACAGGAACTTGTCTTTAAGGTGTGTTTTTCTCTCTCGATGTACAGACTATGTAGCAAACACTACCCAAGCCAAAAGTGAAGAGTTGTGGTGAATATCACTTTTTAAAATATATATTTTACTACTGTCATGCCAGATGCTCATCACCTATTGCAATAAGACGTTGCTGCCGACAGTTGCACACAAACAACCATCAAACGTACAAATTATTTTCATCTACAGTTTATTAATCAGGGAGAGCACTGGTTTAAAGCATCGCCACTGAGTGTATATTTAGCTCTCGCTGAGAATGTGGCGCACAGACTTTTGAGGTGTTGCAGGAACACATTCAGTCTGAAACGGAGCCGAGAAAATGCACTGGGCTCCTGTTTGAAATGATGTTCAATTGTTGTTCTTAGTTGATGTTTAGTGCCGCTGCGAGACTAATCTAATTCACACACTGTTCAAATTGGTAGTTATATTTATTCATGTTTTGAGTTATATTTTTAATGGTAAAAGGTTGTGCTTTGTAAAAACGGTGACGGTCGAGTCTATAAGGACATCTCCCCCATTTGTATCCTTTTTCTTTTCTTCTGTTTACAACTGAGGTCCTTTGTTTCACTAATTTACTTGAATTTTTTTTTGGGGCAGTTGTGTTGTGCATTCATGCCTTGATGACAGAAATTGATCTAAAGCAGGTATTTTTTTAAAGAATCGTTTTAATTTTTTTTTCTTTTTTCGTTACAATAGATTACTGACCATATTATAATCAGCCACGCCAGTAAAGTGAGCAGTTTGCTTCCCCAAAGCCATGACCCTCCCGTCCCCCCCCTCACCCCACACACATACACACACTTTTCTTACCTTTTCTCACTGAACTTTGAGTAACTTTCCAACACGTTTTTGTCTTGATCTTAATGACCTTTCGTTCTTGCATGTGTCAATCACCTAGCTGGCTACGAGAGCAGAGTCACTCCCAACTCCTTGCAAAGATTCTACCTCAGCTGGTAACACAGATGTTTGGGAATACTGATGCAAAAAGAGGATGATAATTTTAGAGAAGCTCGGTTTTAATGTCCTGCAGAGCTGGTGAGTTAGTGTGCGCGCATGTCTGTTTGTGTCATTTTGTGTGCGTGCGAGTGTGTTTGCAATGAAGGATGAAAGCACTAGTCAAAACCTGAAGTTATCATGACCATCTCTCCCAGATTCTGTTAAGAAAGCTGTATGTTATATATACACACACATATATATAAATATATATATATATATAAATATATAGTAGGGTTATTTTAAAGTAAGTGTAAAAGACATACAAATGAGAAAATATGTGACCTTTAAATTTACGTCTTTGTTACCATGTAAAAATAAACCCTGGGTTTGTAAATATTTGTATACATATTTCTAAACCTGTTTAATTTTTCTATGCACTTTTTTATTTATAATGTTATTTGCTTAATAAAGATGTTAAGATGTTTGAACAAATTCCCCTTTTCTATTATGCCTTTCCTGTAAAAACACAAGAGCACTTGAGATGCAGACAAATGAGCGCAATTCGTTCACTAATGCAGGAACTTGAACAAAAATAAATGTTGCCCACTAAAGCAAGAAATTGAGGAAATCACAAAGAAATGTCCCAATTGAAGACCTTAGAGCCCAAACTCCCCATAATGAGTCTCAAAGAAATTATCTGAAAAATGCAAAAGTCTGCCAGGCTTTTGGAAAACAAAAAAACAAAAACAGGGTAAAATGTCCGTTACGCTTCCATCACACGCTCTCCCAGCTTGCTGAGAACAGCGATGGCGTCGTTGCGCTCCATGAGTTTGAGCCGCTCGGCCAGGTGCCCCACCGTCCAGTCGGGGTGCTTGCTGTTGACGCCCTCCAACACGGCTTTTAAGGGGCTCTTACTGTCCTTCATTGAGTAGATGTAAGTAATCCAGGTGGCGGGGAAGGAACAATGAGACGCCAGATGCTTGGTGTTCTTTACTCCTTGGTTTTCGGGATCCAACAAAATGACGAGCTCTTCCAGAACATCCAGGTTGTCCAGCACCGTCTGTAGAGGCGCCGACAGGATGTCGGGACCTACAGAAGAAAAGTTCCAGCTGTTAAACTCGTTCTTTTGCCAATTTTGTGCTATTTGAGCCCAGTGTTATGATTGTTTAAAAATAAAAGACTACAGTTATTACTTTCCATCGTTAAGCTGTTGCAACCGCTCACGATGCAGGAACAAGAATTGAAGTTAATGCAACTAACATTACTGATACCCCCGGATCTTAACGATGTCTATGTAAAATGACTGTTTACACAGTTGATTCAGCAATAGCAGTGTCAATTCCACTCACTCAAAATGTGTCTCGAATCATTGTCGAGAGGTGGAGCAGAGAGGGGAGAGAACCCAGAGTTGATGTGCGATGATCTTCTGTGAAAACCCAACACCGCGTGCCGACGACCTGTGATGAACCCCAGCATGAGAGACACGTCTGCTCAACTCCAGAACCGGCTCAGTGTGATTACGTTGCGGGATAATGATAAAACACTTTTTGTGCAGCATTCTCAGTATCCCACAGTCATGTAGGGCTTTCTTTTCCCCGTTTTTGCAAATCGTCAAACTAACACCTAAACGTATTTGCAAACCTCTCTTCCGCCTCCACATTAGACAAGCACATATTACACCAAGCGTGATGGTGATGACGATGGCAAATGCAAGTGCAGCTGCGAAAACAGGAAGAAGAAAAAAAAAGGATCAGGTAAAAGTTCCACTGTGAAGAAAAGCGTTTTTGGTCCGTAATGGAGTAACTCACTTATTGTTCCTGCACCAGCTGCCTCTGTGTAGAGGGGAGGGGGTGTAGTTGCAGGATGAGGTTTTAAGGTGAATCCACGCTCTGTGTGAATCTGAAATGACCCAGACTAAACACCAAATCCAGTTTCATCTGATGCGTAAAGCTGTCCGTGGTTGAGGGAAATGTATCTGCTGTCGTATTGTTTTTCAAGCAACACAATAATGTAAAAAAAAAAAAAAGAATAAAATGCAGGCTAATTGACGTTTCTTTTTTTTAGATCAACTGTGAGCAAATTAAAAGGATGCTAGGTATATATATATATATATATATATATATATATATATATATATATATATATATATATAATGAATGATATGAATTGAAACGTTAATAAAAAAAAATTTATCAAAAATGTTGTATCATCACAAACCTCGCCTTGTAAACCAAGGCTGACTAGATGATTTACACCATGAAGTCATGGAAAACTCACTATGACAGGATGTCCGGTTCCTCTTCTGAAGACATTAAGAAACATATTTCATTATGTTATATTTATTTGTATTTTTTTTGTTTGGAGATATGGCAGATGATAATGAAAGTACTGCCTCACCCCGAGGCTTCGCACTTGGTGTCAGAAGTTGTGTTGCACTGGTGCGCGTAGATGAACCCGGGCGGGCACTGCGCGCAAGGTTTGCAATGTGCGCTGCTGCCGTCGTTAAAAGTGCCCTTTTTGCACACTCTCGAGGGCACCTCGTGACGCCCACCCCAGTCATCAAATCCGCAGTTGGGGGTTATTTCACGTCCTGTATTGGTACACATCAACAATATAAAACAATTGAATCAAATAGGACGGGATATACAGCAATAGCAAACCACTCACCTGCCGCTCGAGAACACTCCTTACATGTTGAAGTACTCTGATCCCAGAAGGTGTCCAGATCGCGGCATTTTTCGGAATGTCCCATTGTCGAGTGTGCCACTGTTCCTCTGCGCTCGAGACCCAAAAAAATTTGTGACTAAATGTTCCGACAAATGGCGCCTCCTACTTCCACCCTCGCAAGAAATGTGAGTGAGTTCAACAAAAAAACGGCATTACGTGCAAAGCCAGCCGGAGATCCAGCAAGGCGCTTGTTGTCGAATCGATGCCAGCCAGGCTCCGCTGCAGTGCGCGCCTGGCGCGTCACATAGCGTGGCGCAGATAGCACAAGAAAGATTATAGAAGGAATAGGGCAGCAGGCTTTTCCTGCAGCATTCTATGAAGGTGGATTTGTGTCTGTCTTATGCAAACAAAAAAAACTGTTGCAAACGAAAATCAAACTGAAAATAAATGATTTGTTCTTTTTCAAACCTTTTTTTCCCATTCAGACTTTTGGCCCTGCCCAGTGAGCACAATACGTACTTTTAACGTTGAAATATGGTTGAAATGAGGTCTGAACGTCTAAGACCTTATTTCAACGTCTTTTCAACCGGCTAAAAAGTGGATGAAACATCAACGTGCCAGAAAACGCCAATTTGTTGATAAATGTGGCATGTTGTAACGTAAGGTTTAAAGAGAGGCGATATTAACATTAAAATGTTCATAATAATTATCCACTGTTTTTGTAGATTCCTTCAAAGTAAAAGCCCTATAGTTGAGAAATGTTTTTTATTGCAGTTCAAATATGGAGAAATTGTCTTTTTGAACTTGCAATTATAGGGCTTTTACTCTGAAGAAATCTCCAAACCTGTACAGTAAAAATACATGATATTCAGCCTGCTAGTAGTCAGGAAGGTCCTTAACACTAGTACATTGGTCATTGCCCGGAATTATTGAGAAATGTGTTTTTATTGCAGTTCAAATATAGAGAAATTGTGTTTTTGAACATGGAAATATGGGGGGTTTTACTTTGGAACATTTAATTTATTGTACAGGAGTACTCAGAGGTCCTTTACACACATACTTCTATCATTCTCCGGAATGTTCTATTTAAATAGCACTTATTCCGGTTACGTGTTTAATGCCGTAATCGTCAGCATACACAGGAATTCAAGCGTCTGCTGCGTTGACCGCAGTTGAAAAAGGAACCTTCCACCGGCTACTACTGCAAGAATCAACCCTTTATTTTCACTATATTTAAGATTGGATGTAAAACCACTGACGCCCGCTGATTTTGGATCCTACTTGCCATGAATCGCAGAATAAAACCAATTAACCATCTCAGAATGAGCCATCAACCACACGTGAATCTCCGAAGTCACGCACTTCACACAAACAAGCGTGAACGCAGCGGCGCATCCGTGCGATGGAGGCGCCTCGGTTCGGACTTCCTGGTTCAATGGCCCGTCAGCGAAGCGTTGCTGAACGCACGGACGCGTCTCTGTAACCATGGTGATGTCGCTCTGCAGACGGCCCGCGCGGACTCGTCTCACGGGCGGCTGCACGTTGAGATGCACGTGACTCGTCCAGCTCGCAGACCAGTACGTGTTGCTAAGAGGATGCTTCACATGGGCTGCAGCTGGTTGTCCACATCGCTGCGGTTACAGAGAGGTGTTCGCTGACGAGCCTTTGGACCGGGATGTCCGAATCTGTCGTCAGCCTTTATTTGTCAAGCCGTCACTCATGATTACACGTCCCCCGCCCCCTAGGTGATGCCCCGCCCCCTACGGCACATCAGGGTCAAAAGTCTGAATGTAAAAAATGAAAAGATCTGAACGCGAAAATACCGAAACTGAATATAAGATTTGAATCTGAAAATATAAAATCTGCAAGCGAAAATTATAATACAGTGAAAATAAAAAACTAGATACAGGTGAAGAATGAAAAAAAAAATCTTATTCAGAGTCAAAACTATTAACAGGAAAATGCTTTTGGTGCACATTATTGTATTTTACAATGTTCAATGACCAAAACTTAAACTTTCAGGTTCACATTTGTTTTTAAAATAAACAAAACCTTTGACCTGGATTTGGCACCATACATGTCAACACAGCAGCCCTCCATGTCGTTCTTTAATGAAAGACTCCGCGACGCTAACAACATGAAAAGAATGACAGTGCTGCTGCATTTAAAATAAGTCAACTTACCTCCGTGTCGCTCGTGACAGTCTCACGTCAGTGTTTAATGGTGGAAGCAGACACGGAGCCCCAGTCGATCCACCAATAGAAACCCCTGGTTCATTCAATAAGCCCCGCCCACTACAAACTCGTATCGCAGTCTTTGTTCCGAGACCAAAACTTTTTTTTTAGTGAGCAAAAGTTTTTGTTTTGCAGCCAAAAATATATTTTTATAAGCAAAACTAACAACTAACTTATTCTCAGTTTATGTGCTTTGAATTACAAATTTAATTTGAGTTTTTTTGTTTGCATAATAAAGACACAAATCTACCTTCATAGATTTCGTCGTAATAACATTCTGGGTAACATTCCAAAAGCTGATTTGGTGTTATGCACGGTTACATTACAGGTCATTTAGCTGATGCTTTTATCCAAAGCGATTTACATTACACTTTCAACCCATAGCTTTTTCACATTTTTCCCGGGGGAGCAATTAGGGGTCAGGTGTCTTGTCCCTGAGACACTTCAACTTGAAACGTGTGGCAAGCCGGGACTTGAACAGTTTGTTTACCATTAAAATAGAAAATAATGGCTTCACATGATTTAAAGATAAAATGACAAAACCCTGGTGAGCTGCCCCATCTTCGCCCAACACTTGATCACCCACATATTTTACTATCTGTACGGAAAGAATAGCCCAGATGGCTGTCGTGTGGAGCAGACGGACAAATGCGGAGTACAAGCCAACTTGTAGAAGGTAATCTTTATTTACAGTTTCTGCAGAAAGAGGAGAACTGAACATCACAGAACCAAAGGATCCAACACGGACTGAACTCAAAACCAAGACTAAAATACTAAGTTTAAGTGCAGGCGGAGAAATGGGCAGAGAGGCCATACTGAGGTGGATGAAGTAAGGAAGAAGAAAATAAAACACAGCACAGACATCAAATAAATCCCTAACACGCTATAAGTGAGTTTACACCAAGACAACGCGGTACATTCGTACTGTACATGAGGACATCTGGCATCATTTAACAGTCCTATAACTTGTGTGGTGCTTTTAGAGAGGTAAAGTAGGTAGATACTTGGTATTTAGTCAGTATATCCCTACTGTTGAACCAAGACAAGTGAGTAAGGCAGAAGAAAAAGCCGTACTAATGTTTGTAACAAGCGAGACAGACACAACGGTCTGCTATTCGCTCCTTAAACCAGAGCAGTTTAGTGGCCTGTGAAGTCACTCACTGCATTCTTTGGTCCCATTTTAGGGAAAAAAAAGTCCTTCTTTTAATTTATCTAATTTAATTAATCTATGGGAGTGTATTGACTCACACTGGAGAAAACTCTTTTAACCCTCTCCCTTCGCACACAATCAGAACAACGGCACCGTTTTAAAGGAATGAACGGAGATGCTTTCATTTTAATCGCAGTGGAGAAGAATTCTTTCATTGAATGTTCGCTGTTTATATCTTCCATCACTTAGTGAAAATACTCTTTTGTCCTAAACATATTCTGAGCTACAGATCCAATCTTAACACAGTGATGCATAAGAAAGCGCTATGACAGAAGGAAAACCCAGACTGTTACAGTACCTCCTCGTCCCCGACGAGGGCACTCAAAACCTTTGTGCAATTTACGCCAACAGTCAAATAATACTGAAAGTAAGAGGGAAGGTGTCTGCGTCATTTCACTTGTTTGACGTCATGCAAAACTCTCGATGGGGGCTTAATGCGTGACCTATTGTGAAATGCCCAGCACTTCCCGACTATTTTTTATTATGAACGTCATTAGGAACGAGTGCAGCTTTCTTCCATTCTATCGTTGTGATTGTGAACACGGAGAAATTTCAGTTTGCATAGAAATCATTGAAACACCTGTGACAGCCCCAGTTTGTGCATCTAGTGTATTTAATTGTAACTTTTAAAAAGTGGTAAGTGTTGTTCACGGACCTTCTTGCTTTTTCCAAAAATCATCTGGGATTTATCCTTAAGAAAAACAAAGGTTTACCTCTGCTCCTTAAATATAACGATAGCACACGAAAGGCCCTAAATGAGAAGTTGTGGCGGACAGCGATGTGTGCTGGGAGCCCTTAGATGTGTGAGTTGTACAGATAGGTGCTGCTGATGCTCCAGTCGGGAGGGAAGTCCCGTCCCGCGTGGCCCTTCAGGTGCCTCTGCATGGCGACCAGGCTATTGCAGAACTCCAGGCACACTGTGCACTGGTACGGCGTGGCCCCGCCGTGAGTCCGCAGGTGCTTGATCATGGCAGAGTAGTCGCGAGAACGCTGCCCACAGAGGCGACACTCAAAGGGCTTCTCTCCTTGAAGCCGAGAGGGGATAGAAAAGGGGGGCGCGGGAAGTGAGACAACGGAAGGGAAGACGTTTGTGCTCACATCAGAGACGGCTTCTTATCTCTAGGCGCTAGATATATTTCTTAAATAAACTCATGTAAACTCATTTATATCTTTCCAATGTGATACCATTGACCTGCCATATTGGCCATATTGTAGGTAGGTACAGTCTTGCATCCTATCAGCGAGTACTCAGCAAGCCCAATATCTCACTGAGCTGAGTTAACCTATAAATTGACCTACAAATGCGTGTTAGTCATTTCTGCTACATCAGACAAAGCCCTTCTTCTTTTAAATCTTCTTCTGCCGATCAAACAGCGTGCTTACCCGTGTGAACTCGGTGGTGTGTGTCCAGTTGATGTTTCAGACTAAACGTCTTGGGACAGCGTTGGCATTGGTAGGGTTTTTCTACTCTGCGTTCTCGTTGATGGGATTGTGGTTCATGCAGCAGAACATCTCCTCTTCCACAGAACCGACACCCCGCACAGGCCTCCCCTGTGCAAACGACCAGATGAGTGTCAACATTTTCATTTATTCAATTGGCAAATGATTTGTTTAGAGATTGATGGTTAGTTTCAGCCTCTCTGCTTTTATGTAATTATAAATTCAATACTTTTAGGTTTGGAACTGTTTAAGAAATATTTAGGTATCACTTTAGATTATAGCTTGGTGATGAAAAGATACTAGTGAGGGAATAGCTTGACAATTGGCTAATAAGTAATACAATGTTATACCATCTAGATTTGGATTGAAGTTGAGTATTTTTGGATACTGAAAGGGTCAAACAAGAACAAAAAGTTACACATTATGAGGTAGTATATCAACATGATGTAATCAAAATAATCTTTGCGCTCTGTAATTTTCTCTATTTGTTTAACATTTTATAGATCGAACCACCAATTCATCGAAAAAATAAGCATCAGATGAATAAATTGATTGATTGATAAAATAAGCAAACAGCGCAAGTTTCTTTCCATCCTGCTTCAATTGCCAAAAGCAGTCGGAACTAAAACCGTCCCTGACCTCCGTGACGTGATTACAGTTCATCATAACGCCGGTGAAGAACATAGTTAATGCACACGCTTTAGAACAACATACCGGTCACATACTTATTTCAATAACTCGCTGGGGCACAACTCTATTTTTGGGTCAGCATCCTGTTACAAGACAATGAATTCAGTTTGTACGCTTTCCTGTCACTCTGCACACGGCTCGTCCTCAGCCACGTATGCCAGTGAGTCGTTTAAAATGCCAAAGGTGTGATTTTGAGGTTTAAGCTGCAACGTTTTGGTGTTATTCTAGTGAAAAGCTGGGCCTCGCAGGTTCGACAGGATGCTGAAATACGAAGGGGGTGCACTGTAGTGGGGGAAATTCATAGAGTAAACCACAACAGTTGAACACTCGCCACTATAAACACAACCTCCTGAGACCTTCTCCCATCAGCGTGCTTCCTGTCCAAAAATGTTCTTTGGTTGTCACTTTAAAAGACCTCAAATCTGCACTGCTGAAATGTGTTGACCTCATTAACGTACAGTGGTTTCAGGGGGGGGGGGAGCAAAAACAAAGAATAACCGCTCAAAGCAACAACGAGGGCAGGTTCTTAAATGGTTTATTTGTATTTTTTGTTGTTGTGCTTTTTTGTATTTAGATATAAATGAGAGAAACACTGTTGGTGCCTGATTATTATTTTTGTGTACTTGAGCTTTTATCTAAACGATGACGCTGCTAATGCGGATTGTGACTTGAGAACCAGTTTCACCATTTCTTAATATCTTCAAGTGTGAGCACAAGGTTCAATCAGATAAAACATGCTAAGCAGCTTTATTTTACCAAACCAACCACCATATCTGTGTATGCAGGCATGTACACACACGGTCACGCAACACACACTCGCATGCACTTTTGCATTGCAGTTATTTCTTATAATACATTGATATGTATGATTCTTTTGGACAAACCACCGTTGCGATGCAGTGCATACTGTACTGCATACATCTAGCCCCATCTAGTAACCACACTCCTGCTCCTGCTGCACCGTGCTCTGAAAACCACAACTCTCTTTATCACTTTCCGTTGCGTAGCTCGGTAGCTGGAGTCGACGCAGGTTAGAGGTCAGGACAAGAACCGCCTTACTGTCACGTCAAAGTGATAGTGTCACAGTCTTGATTGCGCTGGGGAGGAATACTAGCACGCTCGATGCGTTGCTACGCTTTCTGTCACCACGTTACCTGGTGGCGTGGAGGCCGGCTCCCGCAGCGCTGGAGCACCGAGGAGGCTCGTCCCGCAGTGTTGGCAGTCTTTACCTCTCACTCGGCTGGTTCGGGGTGTCTCAGGGTTACTGTGGGAAATTGATTTTAGATGTAAAAGTTGCAAGAAATGTCATAATTGTACCTTCGGCAAAAATGAATGAACTGCTTGTATTTGTGATGCAAGGAGATATTCGATATGTAGCTAAAGACCAAAGGACAGTTTTACATATATTTTATTACTTCTGAAGCCTTTTCTTTGCTCTCTATTCCCATAATGGTAGAAGGGGCCAGAAAAGCGAGAGACACTGAAGAATATTGACATTTTGATTTGAATACATTTTTGTGGTAAAAGTGGGTGGAAAATCTTGAATTCTACAAAGGAGGGGAAAAATGAAGGGGGCTCCCCTCACACTGTTTGTTAGGCTTTGTGGAAGACTGTACGAACTGCAACTTAATCTCCAAATAACCAACTCGTGTGGGTTTTACACTATCTAGTATCACAAGAGGGACGCTGACAATTAAGTGAGAATAAGAACCCAAAAAAAGTTGTAATCACCACAAAAAAAGTTACAAATATATTCATAATTATTGCAATATTAACCAATGTTGTTTGCTCGTGCAGTCATGACAAATGGGATTATGATTTGTCCAAATAGAGACATTGACTGACTGGGACTGCCAGGGAAGGGTTCACTAGTGAAACTGCTCTACTTGGAAAGTGCAGGAGGCTTGATGCAGCAGTGAGTCAGGTACGATAGCTGTCGCAAGGGAACAATTGAGCAAATTAGGGGATTATTCTATGTCTTCATGAGAAAAGAAGACATAGAGAGGAAGACATTGACTAAAAATAAAAGCCAGAAGTTCTGACTTACCTCTGCTCACTGGCGTGAACGACCCCTTTAAATTCTCGCTGGCTGATTTTTCTTCTTTTCAACAGGCTTTGCTTGATAATGCTCCCCATACCTGCAGGCCCATTGCAAAGGTTTTGCGTATAATGTGGATAAAAGCCTGAACCCACTATGGAGCTCTGAACAGGGGTTTGAAAATGAGAGCCGAGGACGGGGAACATGTGGGGGGCGGAGAGGGAGAACGGGTACGCTACAGTGGCGGACTGGTTTGGAGTCGCGAGGGGGTGAGTTGCCATTAAGCTCGGATAGTTCTCCGCCATCCGCCTCAGCGTGGTCACGGAGCTCCACATGTTTGTGGGGAGAATCCAGGGGGAAGACAAATAGGGACTGCTGCCTGCGGGCCGAGTGATCACGCTGTCTCTGTGCCAGGGCATCTTTCTCGGGGATGGCCGGGTGTTGGGGTTCTTGGCAGGATCCGGGGTGGAGGGGCCTTCCAGGACGATGCAGTCGCTTGCTTCCTCCGCCGGGGATGGAGTCTCTCGCCGTCGGTCCACTTGAACTGGACTCCCATTTTGCTTCTGATCATTGTCCTCTGCACTTTCTTTTTCTTCCGCTTTAATAGACGTGATGTCTCTCGTGTTTGCACCCTCTCCGGCTCTGTGGTCGAGATTTCCCAGCTGCTTTCGGCACTGGTCCTCCAGCTGCTGCATCTCCAACAGCTGAGCGGCTTTCAGCAGCAAGTGCAGGTCGTCCAAAGACACATCCAGAGTCTGTGTGTAGGTGAAGTCCAGGACTTGCTGGAAGGTGCGTGGCGAGAAATACTCCAGAGTGCAGTGGACCGGGCTGTCTGCGTCCGCCTGGGCGAGCTGCTGCGCCAGTCTTCTGCTGGCACAAGCCAGTACCAGCCGATGGGCCCTGAAGGTTTGACTCTTTACTGAGATGATGGCATCGCAGAGTGACCCTGAGCGCCGTAAGGCATCCGCCTGCTGCAGGAAGTGGACGTATTGGGTGTTGTTGATTCGGATCATTTCGAAAGTTTGTGTAGTTATTTCAAAAGTCTGAAAAGTAAAGGTTGAAAGAACAAAAGGAAAAAGGAAAAAGTCAGAAGGGATTCCATTAGATTATGCCCACATTGCTAAAATGGGTTCTGTTAACCAGGATATTTTCAACATTTGAAGAAATGCTCTATTAAGAAATGCTCTAAGTGGAAAAATCAGTTTGGAAATGAGCGGCAGGGTCTGACTTGTTATTGACAGATTATCTGTGGTTTGAATATTATTTTTCCATCCTTGACTGTGGTGAGTTGAGGGGGCAGAATGGAAAAAGGAAATTTGCAGGTCAGTAAAGTTCATTTTCAACCAATTTACATAACAGTTTATAAAATGGTTAAAAACTGTTTAAGTTAAAGTACCCTCCTCCCAATACAACTACACACACATTAACATCTTGACTGTGTAAGATTTATAGTCTATTTTCAGCAGCCACAACCGTCTAAAAAAGTTGATGTGTGCAGATGCACTTTTTTTGTAAAAGCTTTGATATTCGTCGCTCACATTCACATTGCAATCCAAAGCCACAAAGCTCTAACAGTATATGAAACCATGACTAATGACTGTACACACGAGTAAACATGGGTACGGTTTCAGTGTCAACAACAACAACAACTGTATTTGGTTGACTGTATTTGGTTTCTATAAACTTCAGCAAGGGTTTAATATGCAAGTATACACTATATGAAATATTTGGAATTTAGCCCTAAAAGTGAGAATAAATGGTTGAAAACGTTGTGGCGATGTGTTGAAATTAACGGATGCCTGAGTAGTTGCCGTCACGGTCTGAAGTCTATAGTGAGCTTTTATTACGTTTTTATAATTTATTTTTTTGTTGGCAATTCTGCAGTGGTGGTCCAACGTCTTTGCACAATTGCAACTGCAATAGGTTCAATGGTGGTGAATGTCAATGGAAAGTTACAACATTTAGTCATCTGGATACTGGAATTGAAAATTAAAAAAATAATGCGTATGCACCTTTTTATGTGCTCTCCAAAACGCACTCTTATGATCATGATCAAATAAATCTATTTAATTATTTGGAAAACATAGTAGCAAAGAACAGTAATTCAAGATATCTTAATTATTGCACCTATAATTTAAACAAAACAGCACGTAGCACTGAGAGTGAAACTCAACACTACAGCTGCTCCAGTTTTAGAAGAAGAAAGTCACATAGATGTATTTGATCCGACTCAGCCAGCGTGATTAATATAGACGTAGAACAAGTAGACCATTCTGTCACGGCAACTTTTGCGGCTGTCAAAAGTCAGAATTGTATTGTGAACGTATACATAATATATGTAGCAAACGGCTCGGTTATTTATTCACGGCCAATTCAAATTTCTTCCGTACAATATGCCGTGATGCATGCAAACATGAAATTCCTTCCGTATAACAATAATAATAGCAACATTACTACTAATAATAGTGCAATTGGATCAATGTAGTGATCTATCATCATGTTCATTTTTATGCTGTTCTACATTTAAAATAAACAACCTAAAAGCAACTCCACTTAACAGAAAGGGATTTTGTGCGCAAGCAGATTTAGTAAACACATTAGTTTAGTAGTGTAGTATAGTCCTTCAGTGGTGCGTGCAGCATACACTTAACTATAGTTTCAACTGTTTGTTTTGTCAGATTGTTCTTGTTGCTCATACATTGCATTGGTATTTGTACCTGAAATTAAATATTATTTTAGTATTGCAGCTCACCTGAAGCTGCTGGCAATTGAATATCCTGAATAAATCTGCTCCATGTGGTTGCAGACCACTGTCTAAATAGTTTCTACTTTTAAAATCTGTTTGATTTTGCAATAAACTACCTTGTAAAATTAACAAATTCCCATCGATGTTGTGAAAATGTACAATGCACTTTGCAGAGCATGGCAGCATTTCTTTGATATTCTTCTTATATCACGATTCCTAAATGGGGGGAAAACTTTGCATACAAATGTCAGATTTGCACATCCTTTGACAGGACATGAGCAGGCAGTCAGCTTTCCCACAGTTTGCACATAAAGGACTGGAATCTGTTGCAGTCAACAGAAGATCACTAGCAGCACCATAGATTGCGTTAAAAGTAGATCGCAGGAAAGACCAAATGTGAGCAGCGTGTAAGAATCTTCCTGTGGTTTCAAGTCTTGAAGACGAACGAATCAGCGTGAATGTGAATGAGATACTTACCGAGGTTTTGGTGAATATTCTCCCTTGAAAATGATGAGCTACTTTGCGTCATGACTGTGAAAGTACTTGTTAGGTGACATGTCTGTTTGTGTGACAGGGTGACTTTCTAATTCGTCTGTAGAGTCCCTCCCATTTGACTTGTCTCTTTCCCTTATTGGTTCATTGATTACAGTGATAAATGGCTTGCTTTGGTGGATGTTTGAGGATTTCTATCATTTATTATTATTATTATTATTATTATATATGCTATTTATTATTTATTTTTAATCATTTTGATTTTTTGATTTAGTTTCAAACACGGACACAGTTTCACAACTTAACAATCATCAACTGTAACATATACTGGTCCCCTGCTGGTGTGCGAGTGAGAAGGACGGTGGTCAGAGTGATATTTGCATACTTTATTGCCCTGTGTTGTGTGGCTGCTATACACGCTGTGCATCATTTCTTCCACTTCAGCATCACTTGTTGGTCACTACAATAATAGGCTGTTCTGTGCTCAGACTAAAACCACTTCAAAGACGCTGATCTGTGACAGGAAGCATACAGACAAAAACCCAGTGGTACCGGTATGCAGGGCTAGGCCTCTGAGAATAGAAATGTGTGCTTTGTCCTTTCGATTTAACAGATCTACAAACCTTTAAAAAGGTCAACTGTCAAGAGCTGGTCAGTTCAGTAGACCTCAGTGGTTGAGTACATTATGACCCCTTTGTTTGCTTTTAAAGATGCATTTTAAATACTAATAATAATCATACAGTATTTTGAAGCTCGTTTTGAATTGCAGCCTTTTCATTTTTCTCTGCAGTATTCTTAAAACGGGGGATATTTATAGAACATGTAATAGTATAATCAAGCTGCATACAGCCGGTAAACATCTGGCAGCACTCAGCAGCTCTTTTTTCATCAGGATTTGGTGGAGAGCAAAAGAGGGAATATTAGCAAATTTGATTGTTCAAGATCATGAAAGCAGTTCTTTTAAAATTAAATCTTCATCAATAAAGCTAATAGACATTAAAGATCTTTCAGTGTTCTGCTGTTGATTATACTATTATTGAAACTCTAAAATAATGACATTGAAATTTAAAATATGTATCTTGATATTTGGCGCAATCTGTAATAATAGGTTTCACATAAAACTCTTGTCAGGCATCAAAAGGCAGGTAAACCAGTGCATGGACCAATCAGGCCTTCGTTAGGAGCTGTTGGCATCTAGAGACGGCTTGTAGGTGTTGGAGAAAACATAGTAAGGTGACAGCTTGTTATACACGGGAGATGTTGGCCACCGGGGGAAATCTCCTTAGGCAACGTACCTATTTGACTGGGTTTAGGAAAAGATGTGTCGGGTTGAAATAAACCCTTTTTAAATTGATTGACAGATGGCACCTCCCATAACCTGCCATGTATGTTTTTGCAGGTGACAGCCAGGTACCCGGCCAATTCACCGGGTGCCGTTTCTCAGGTGGTTCTGTGTAACAAACCTTCCTGGTCGGTACGGTTAAACAAATAGAATGCATGTATGTCTATACACACTGCCAGTCTAAAGTTTGGACACACACACTTTGATTGAAGTGGATGAGTCCAAACCTTTGACTGGCCGGTACCTGTACTGTATTGACTGTATAAAAGTGAGCCACGAGGAATCAATTAATTCATTGTTTTTTTTGTGTGAGAATTATCAACATTCTTTTTTTACGGGTTATCATTTTTTGTCCATCCCAGCTAATATCGGCATCAGGCTTTTGTGCATCCTGGACCGGTTGCCGGACCATTGCAGGGCTGAGATGTATCGAGGGTCGAACCCATTCCCTCTTTCTGTGAGGCGAGAGTTTTAGCTGCTGCACCAACGTGCAAACCTCTCATACACTACGAACCTAAAATGACAATGTTACAGTGACGCTTTCAGTTTTTTGTTTCAGTCATATCTATGAAACAACTTTCAACATTATATAAGTTAGATTTGACATGTTGCGCTTCATTTTTGCCGTTTACAAATAGAAAAGCATCCCGAGCTGACGCACAGACCACACTAAGTTGAGTCTTCCTCTTACAGAAAACTAAACCACCAACGTGTAGCATCGACGCACACATGGCATCCTTTGTACATGTCAACTTTGTGGTCATGGGATGTGTTTGTAGTGTTAAATATAAGGTGGTTTACTTGTAGTTGCTGTTGACATTTTTACTTAATGTGTCACTTTATTTTTCTTAGCTTTAAATTTCCTCATTCAATTTTCAGTGGATGTTCTCTTTCAAACTGCAACAGACAGACCATTCATGATCATTTCATGTGTGTGTGTGTGTGTGTGTGTGTGTGTGTGTGTGTGTGTGTGCATACGTGCTCACTGAAAGTATGTGCTTACATTTGGTCTGGGGGGGAGACCTTTGTGCGAGTGGGCCTATTGCTTAAACCGCTGGACAGTTTGGTGTCATCTGTTCCTTTGAGAGAAATTAGCATTATACCAACTGTTAAATGTCATCTTGTTCTATATGGCGAGGAGACAGTTGCAAAGGGCTCCACCATCCAGTAATATCAAGAGTGTGAGTCCCCCACACCACACTCCTCAGCACCTGTTATCTACCAGTTTAAAATTCACCATCAGGCCCAGCACGAATGCTGACTCACTGAGGTGTCTAGCTGTGTGGGGTATTTGAGGTAAATGCTCATCTAGCTTGTACCTCAGCGCCCACGCAGCAAATCATGTCAATGACATTTCATCTTCGCATCAAGAGCTTTTACTTGAGGAATTAAACTAACCTTAAACTCACCTTGGGTCCATCTACGAAGCTCGTCTTCATATGAAAGGGCTTCCGTATTGTCTTTTCTGTTGAATGAATCAAAGTTCTACCGAACTAAATAAAATGCACACTCAGACTGCGACGTGATAAAAGTCAGGGTTAATATGAGTCGTCTCACATTACCGCAGTGGTGTTACGCGAGCAGTCGACTTCACAGGAACCTCTAGCGGGATGACTGATGGGCCCTGGAAGGCTTGAATGGCAAACTGTCACTGTACAGCCACAGAGGCTTTTCACAGTAATCTGCGTGAGCAGAACTACCCGTCAGTGTTGCGGTTTGGAAGAAGTGAACCCATGCGGGGGCCGGGGTGCGCGCGCGCTTCTTTGTAATTTGTGGGTGAAGGAAGCGTGAGGCTAACCCTGCCCACGTTAGTGACAGTGTAAGGCGAGGTGCTGCTTGGGAACGGTCTCAAGGCGTCTGATGTTTCGCTCGTGCTTATTAGAGCAAAGAGTAAAGGTTTATTTGATCACGGCAGTTGTTTGCATACACATGACAGACATGAACCCCCACTCATACAGTACATGATTACTCATCACACTACATTTTAAAGGGAAATGCTGATCAGTTACTGACGATGTTACCATGATTTGGAGATTATCAGCGCTGTTTAACTCTGGTGTTTTTCTCATTACACTACCATGTTTTTAGAATTCTGTCTTAGCCACAGTGCGTCCATTCAAAAGTAAATAAACAAAACATAAATGGTGATGGATATAACTAATAAATATATTTCATTTCACAATTCTTTTGAGAGTAATGAGGTGATAAGCATCGCACGTAGCTTTTCCTGACAGGAAGTGAACTGCAATTTTGGTAGTCACTGAAACGCCATACCGAGAACTGAGAGAAAGTCTTATCTTACAACTGATCTTTATCTTGGTTAACATGTGTGTCTTTCTCATTTATTGTATCGTGCCACAGTCTGACACATCGACCAGCAACATTTGAGCTTCCAAGTACAACATCAATATTGACGTGAAATCCCACCTTGGGCGCGCTGGTTTACTTATTTTGCTTTGTCTTGAAAGCATTTCTATTTCGCTCTGTAATGTAACAAAACACAACTCTTTTCAAAGGGTACTTAGGTTTCCTTTTACGAAGAATGCAGCTACGGAATCCAAGAAATATATATATATATTTTCCAGTATGAGTACGTCATACAGTTTCCCCTCCTTGACTGTGGCTTTCACATCATGATTTCTCAGTCTCCGGCATGTTGACTCTTAACGATGGAATTAAGTTTCCTTATTAAAGGTGTCAGACTGAGAAAAAAAACATCCATGTGAAGGAGTACCTTAATAAACACAGACACAGTATTTTATGGGTCATTCATTTTTTATTACACTATTGATTAGCTCGACCAGTTTCAATTCCTAAGATTGCCCCCCCGAATACAGTTACACAACAGAGAACATTTTGCCAAATTGGAATATCTGTCTGCGTATTTGTGGAGCCTGTCTTTGGCTAACGGTCAGAATAAAAACAGCACTCTCATCGATGCTATCGACATCCTCAGAACCAATGCAGTATACTTGAAATCCGACAGACAGAATCAATGTCTAATGTTTAGCAACCACAGTCCACAAATTGGCTAATTTCTCTACTTGTGCTTGTGCCACTCTTTGTTGATTAGGCAGAGGCCGTATACCCGCCTGTATTATACATTTGAACGCCATGAACTTGTCAGTGTTTTCTCATACAAGCTTCTTAATTTACATTACAAGTAGAAAGCATGACCCTTGATCCAACTGATTATTACATAGAAATAAAAAATACAGAATAATTACATCCAAAACACAGCATTGTAAAAGGCAATAATGCAGCAATTAAAATCTCAATTTTAAGTTTATGTTTCGTTGGGAAGTAAGGGGACAGACCAACAAAGAAGTCTAGATTTTGACGGAGGACGTACAAATGTGATTTGAGTAACTACAGTATACACCATCCTAAGTCTTCTAAATGCTGGTAGGAAACCGTAAGTGGTTTGGGAAACACAGGCAAGCTTATTCTCATCTATGGTTTCAGTAGTATCATTACAAGATCAACTGACTTAAACTGTGAACATACAACGTTTTCATTCACTAACATAGCTATACAAATTATACAAGGGCTATGACTTCTCTTCATCTGTCATAGCATAACCGCAACCTGCAATTAACTCGTCCAACGAGAGAAACCGAAGATTACCGAAGGCAAATCATACCTCTGATAGTCAAACTCTTTATGCTTATTTCAAAGCCAGCTTTACACAAAAAACAACACAAAATGAAGAGTAAACACCTCCTCGTCTGAATGGACAAATGCAGGTTGATAAAAATAAACTTCCACCAGTAACAAATAAATACAGTGAGAACTGATTTTGGTATGTTTTATCTCTACTTATAGCACGCAGTTAAAGACTGATGAACGAAAAGCAACATCCACAATGTGACCTTCTTCTTCCAACATGGTCTAAAGTGGCTAAAGGACACACTAAGTTCAACATTTAAGTAATGAACGATTAGCCAGAAAAAAGGGGCAATCCCTTTCTTGCTTACCTATACAAGGTGGTGCGTTGATCATAAATATGACAAACTACGATGACTGATTCAGTGAAAAGCTATCTCGCAAGAGAGGAACTCAAATATTGCAACTACAGAGTACCGACGTTCAATGTTGTTGAGTCCAAATTTGTCAAACGGGGAGATACGCTGGATATCTAACTACTATCATGCCATGAGTGTGGTCTGTTTTCAAGCACCCACCATACAGCCTGACACACTTTAGCTGTGGCCTCTTCACGCGCTGTGCAACAACCTTAACGTCAACCCGCCACATGTGAAAAGCAACAGGCTACTACAGGAAGCGATAAGAAGGGCATCAGGCAAGTAGTCTTTTGGACGGGGTGAGCTTCACTACACATACGAAGGTCTACTAGGGGAATGACGCAATACTGAAAATAGGATGGAGTCTCAACGTCTACCTTAAATACATTCAGAAAGAAGTTACTTTGTCGTTGTCTTGTGCTGGTTTTTACAACAGTCCGTTTTCAATCAGCCATGTTAGGAAAATGTTTTTTCTTCTCCTTACAGCACAATGTACTATTTTTTTTAATGTATTATTCCCTTACATTGATGCAAATTAATCATAGAAATGTCTACACCTAGTAGTATGTATTTCTTACGTTATATACAGTGTAAATTTTGTACGCTGACATTTTCCGACTTTTCAAAAGCAATGACAGGAACAACACAAATAAATACAGCTGTATCATACACCAAATTGTCATGCTTTCATTAAAATAACGGACTTTTGATTCATCTGTTTTACAGTTATTTAGGTAGCAGTACAAATAAAATAAACTCATCCACTGGCTTAATATTACGTGTGTTTTGCCAAATAATTAAAACAAATATTGAGGGCAGATCCTCGGAATTTAGAAACACGATGTTCATTTGTACAGCCAGCACATAGCTATGTATGGTGGTCTTTTTGGCCTTCTATATTGTAAAAGTAAAGCCTAAATATCTCACACATTCAAACTAAACACCTCCACGTCCTCACCTTATGATCATGTCTTAATATTAATATCATGTTCCAATGTAATAGCAGCTAAAGGCGGTAAGGAATAGCAATTTAATCACTGAGTGGATTTCAAATTGAGAATTAGACCAAAATTGAACGAGCCGGCCATTTGCATTCATCTACACAGATACAATATATCTAACTGTGGTAAGATTTGGACAAAAGAGACTACTACTGAAAAATAAATACTACAAAGCATTACACACCGTTCGGCTCCAGTTTCTAGTGAGGAGCAATAGATCAAGTCATGCCACTGGGATGGTTTTCCTGTCTGAGAGGTGAATATTTTTGGGGTCATGACACGTTGTGACGCTGCTACAGGCGAAAACGATCCTCAGGGAGTGCTAGATTACAATAGGTGATGTGATCATTCCTCTCGTTCTGCTAATGATGCCATGATGTTGGGTCATTTACAATGGGTTTGGGATGTACCACGTACATATTCATATACTTTATGTTGCAACACGTCATAAACAAAAACAAGTGGTCAGGCGTGACTTGTTGGCAGCCCCCTGGTACCTCAGTTCATCTGTTCAAAGAATTTGTAGGTGGGGTTTTCATAGCCGTGGTTTTGCATTTTGTTGAGCTGTCGTTCTTCTGGTGTCAGCATGGGGTCGACCTGCAGCGAGACACACAAAAGCTCAAATTCTTACACACTTTCACACTAATTCATGTGCAAGGATCACACCATCGACTGAGATGTGAATACATTGTCTGTCCAATGATATGTGATATGCAGAATGAAATAGAAGGGAGCAGGAGTTAAGTTATAAAGAAGAAGACCGCAGTTGTCGTCCCGTCAGCACTACCTTTACTTCACATAAAAGCCTATCTGGGGTCGTACCTCTACGATGCCATGACTGATGGTCCCGTATGGCTTTCTGCGCACTAGCAGCAGACTGATTACCATCACCATGGCAATCGCCACGGCAACCACAAGCAACCCCACCATGGCGCCACGGTTAAACGTCTCCAAGGCATCGGGTTGCTACGGAAAGAAAGAAATGTGCGGTAAGAATTAAACAAGGGAGACGAAAGGGAACATCGGTCATTTTAATTTAAAGTCCTGCTTATTCCTTCACATATTTGAGGCTTATGTATTATCGAGTCCTCACCAGTTCATCTCTCTCGATCTCAGGTGGCTTGTTGACTACCTGCTTTAGCTCAACAGAGGTGTTTATCTAAGAGGACACGGAGTGTGTCAGAAAAGGGGCAATATGGGGACACAGAAACGTTGAAAAGATAAATACCCACACAGTTATCTATTTTAAATATCAACAGCTTTCAAATAGGCCCAAATTATCTTCAGTTTACCTTTTCCTCATATTCATACGTGGGGCCTCTCTCAGACGTGGTATAATCATATTCATCATCTGCAGAAACTAAGAATTACAGGAACAAAATTGGAATTAAATTTTCAGGTGGAAGCAACAATCATTATAAACTGTCAAAAAAAACAACATTATTTAGTGACACTGAATACGAGCTCACCTTTCTTATTAGTCTGTAGTTCTTTAGAGGGAAAAGAGGAAAAGCATCATTAAAAACAGCAACCTCTGAGATTTTTTTTCATGCCACGTAAACCCCCTTGGATGGACTGAGCGTGTTCATCTTCTGGTGTGTGTGTGTGTGATGTACATACCGATGCGGGGAGGATAAGGCCTGTTCTGGAAGGCTCGATCCTCTTCCTCCTCATCATCCTTTTCCTCCTCGCTCTCAGCGGGCAGAAGCTCCTCAGTAGTATGGGTCTCGGAGAAGGAGGTGGTCATGAGCTCACTGATGTCTCCTCTCTCTACCTTGACCAGCTCCTCTGCAGATGATACCGAAAGAAAAAAAACAGTCATCCAGATAAAACACATAAAGACAACATGAATGACTACAAAAATACCCCAAAGTTCACACACAGTCTTCTGTGGATTTGTACACGGATCAAACGTGTAGTTCAGCTTACGGATATCATTGTGCAGCTCCTCGGCCAAGGTAGGATCCTTGTAAAGCAACGCGAGACTCTGGTTCATCCGCTCCTCAATGACATGGAGATGTGTGTACACCTGTAAAATATCAGAATCCGTTCTGCATGGGCTCTTCACCAAGCACGGTGAGCACAAACTAGTCTGTTTTAAAGTGGTCTTAGTTGTGAAAAAACAGTGAACCAGTGAACGTCTGTCTTCTATGGAAAAGCTGAGATAGACCTTTTAATGGAGTCATGTATATAAAGCTGAGTTTGAAGTAGTCAGCAAAGACGGTCTTTGATCAGAGTTTGACAAAAAGAACATTGGTGGCTGGTTTAACTCTGTGAGATCAGTATTTATTAGCTAATCCGTGACGTTCTGTTCATTACATGGTCAGCAGAAAGAAGTCTTGTATCTCAAAAGCTCAGATGTCAGCAAAAAGCCTCATAGAAGAGACTACCTTAAACACACACACACACGCGCATCCACACACACACACACACACACACACACACACACACACACACACACACACACACACACACACACACGCACACACCTGGAATTTCATCTGCTCAGCCTTCTGGGGGTCGACAGCCACAATGTGCTGGTAATGCCTGAGCGTGTGTCTGCGGTCCTTCTGCTCTGCAGCCATGTATCGCTTCAGAGCCTGCAGCACGCGGTCTGGCTGGAAGACAAGAGTTGGATGGAGGACAGGAGTCAGGAAATGCCAACCGGGGGAGACACGCGTTGGACACAGAGCAAAGAGTCCAACGCGGACCGCCGACCCACCTGGGGGGCGTCAGACTGCACGGCAGTGAGGTAGTTCTCCAGGGCCAGGCGGCGGTTATTGTTGAGTATGGCCTCCACTCTGACGAGATGCGTCTCCACCAGCCTCTGCCTCTCTCCGGCGACCTGCTCCTCCAGCGTTTGAAGCACCGACTGGAAGTGCTGGTGTCAGAAAGGGAGCAGACGGAGGCACGGGTGAGGCTGGTGGTGAATTGCCACAGGATAAGTTAAAACCATGGAATAAGGCAAACGAACAAACCTCGTTCAGGGCCTGTCGCTCTGACTTTGGTAGATTCTTTGACTGGTTGTCTGCCTCCGCCCATTCCTTCATGATCTAAGGAGTTGAAGAGACACAATATTGCTTCATTACTACAAAAGAATCACATGCGCAACCATAGTTAGGAAAGAGGGGACAGCCTGTATACACAGCACACTGAATTCCACAGAATGGAAATTTGCTTGCTTTTGTTTAGCAATAGAATGTGAGAAGTTGTCCAATCACATAAACTGCCTTTCGACAGGCGCAAATGTCAACGCCATGTCTTTATTAAAAGACACTTTTTTACACTTGTTAAATAAAGATATTCTGTCTTCCTGAGAGTTAGAAGAGATTTAGAGATTAGAAGAGAGATTCCAGTCGTGCAGCTCATAAGATGCAGCATGTTATGTATCTATAACACCTCTTAATAATGATAATAATAAATACAAAATGTGCGGAAATGTCTCTCTGCTGGGAGAAATGACGTCTTTGCAGTAACAAAAAAACAACAACACAGGAGTATTTGTCAACGTGGTGAACTACATAAAAACTGTGGCAATACTTTTTTGGCATAACAATACCATATTTTAATGCCAAAAAAGTGATATGAATGATGAGTTAATGGCTTAATAAAATCGTGAAAGACATCTACGTTTCAGTTTGTCCTTTTTACATATAAGTGGAGTCAAGAAAGAACAGCTAGCAAGTCATATCTGTGCATCGGTGTAGTCAGGGTGCTCATAGAAACTGTTGATCACGATACGCTTAGCTGCAAAGATGAAACACACAATTTGTGGTCAAACCACAAGTCAAAAAGTCAAGACATCTAGAAGTTGTGAGCTCCTGTGCATGTGCAAATGAGAAGTGTGATAAACTCCTAACGTACATTATGTTCAGTATGAAACTCTAGTTCCACAACTATTGTGAATAATGTTTGGAGGTTTATTCATGATAACCTCAACATAAGATAACCCCTAAAACCACCACTGGCTCCTTTCCACCCAAAGGACCCTGTGGAGGTGTTTCGGGCGTCTAGTGAAGATGCCCCCCTTCCCCGGGAGGCTGTCTACGCAGACCCAGGACCGGGTGGAGATAAGCGTTTGAAGATGAACAAATTAGAAAAGGGTATACTGTCCACTGTCCATAATATGGTGGCCTGTCCTTCTGAGAATTTGATTTGAAAAAAACAGTAATAAAACAGTTATCCTCCTTCACACCTGCCAGTAAACAAACCCGTTGTCGCCCCTGTGAAAGTTACCTCATTGATGCGCTTCATTCTGCGCTCCTCGAGGTCAGTTTTTGCACGCAGGAAGTTGGCGTGCTCCGTGTCATCCACCGGCTTCTCGAAATAAACATCAACACCATCTGTGGGCCGAGGTGTAGTCACTAGATGGGGAGGGGGGGTCAGAAAAACAGAGGTTATGACCTTAAGGCAGGTTGCACAACCCAGAAAGCAATTTTCCTGTCATCAAAAGCCCTGGTTTAAATGTGACAGTGTGTTACCAAAGGGAACTAATCCTGAGAGTGTTTGATACACATTACTTTGTGCAACACACACAATTACACATGAAACATGTGACAGACGGTGAACGCAGTGGTCAGCCGCTCCATGTATCACGCACACTAAACCCTGCTGAGGCCTGAGGCCTGCTGTGGATGTGAGTTACACACCAAATCTACATGGCGGCTGAAGTTGGCTCTCTGCGGTCCTGATGTTGACATGGGGTTGAAGGCCAGCCCAGACTGATGATAGGCTGAACTGAAGATGAATATAGGGGTGACTACATCATTTTTGGTTGCATACACTACATGCATGTGTGGATGAATATGGCCATATCTGCTGGACAAAAGCAGAGCCCCCCTCTTGTTACTGAACACCGAACCACAAGTCCTGCAATGTTGACCACAGCTACTAAACAATCACTGCAGCCCAAGACGTTTTTTACAAATACTGAGAGGATAAACCAAAGATATTTGGGACGCTCACCGCTGTCGGCCTTCATCAGGGGAGCAGAGGTGGTGGGTTTTGGGCTTTTCTCGGAGTAGAAGGAGTCCAGGTAGTCGGATGTCTGGTAGGTACCTGAGTCAATGGGGTATTCATACTCCTCTGGATCTCTCACAGCCATTGCTTCCACATTGTCTTCTTCCTCTGCTTCGTCTTCCTCTTCATCAACTTCGTCTTCCCCTTCTTCTTCCTCTTCCTCCTCCTCCTCCTCTACCACTTCATCATCCTCCTCCTCCATATCGGCCTCGTCCACGTCGGTGTCCGGAGACGGGCTCAGGGTGGGGGCTGCCACTTTGGTGCTGAGGAGAAGCGGGTGTTTTTTACTCTGATGCCCATTAACAAACAACCGCTAATCCTCTCTCATCTTGTGTTGGCAAGATGAATCATCTTACACAATGTTGAGCTTCCCGCTGGTGTGAGATGAGAGTGTCTGAGGACCAGCGAGGATGTCTCTTTCCTCCATCTCTCCTTTACCACTGGAAGTCCCTCGGCCTGGGCAGCACACATACTCGACCCCCCGGAAATGGTCTGCGCATGGCAACAGCATCCCGTAGCTATGGAGCTCCAAATTTTCTGCAGCGCATTCCTTGATTTAACAAAGTTTAAAAACACAATGTATGAGATTGAGAGGAATAATTGTTACCGCTTAAACTTGGTCACCACTGTCCTCTGTGAAAACCACCTCATACCTCGGAGTAACTATAACAAAAAGAGTCGATGATCTGTATAAAGCCAACTATATTAAAGTAGATGAAGACACTGTGAGGGATATGGAGAGGTGGGCTGTCCTCCCTCTTCCTATCAGAGACAGAATTATGGCAAAACATCTAATTGAACAGATGGACGTTGTCACCCGATTGACATTGTGGGATGTTTTTGCCAGAAAAATAAATGAACCTGGGTAAAAATGGAATAATTACAACCATAATAGGAGTTTACAACTCAAAGAAATACAGAATCATATCAACTCATTAAGTCTAGGAAAAACAACATGTTATGTAAAACTAAATGGGAAGAGAATATCAAAAAGGATTAATGGTTAAATATTTACAGGACACCATAGTCCTCAACATCCTCACAAACTTGGAGGGAACATTGTTGGACAAATGTAATAAGATTCTTTATCACCCCCCCAAATTACAAACAAGAGTCTGTCCATTTCTCAACCATGTTGGTGCAGGAATTGTGGGGCAGTAAATGTAAACCACTCCCATGTATTTTGGCTTTGTCCGGAAATTGTAGAATTCTGGGAAAATGTCCAAAGAATCATTGTCAGAATGATGGCATACCCAAGTCATGTATGTTTCTCTACCTAGTATGACAGAAGATGTTGTGTTGAGAGAACACACGTATCTGCTGAAAATTCTGCTAGCAGCTAGTAAAAAGGCCATTACAATGAGATGGGACAGGACGGAACCACCATCATTGGAGGTATGGAGACTGTTAACCCACAAAATGAGAACCAAAGAGGAACAATATCGTGACAATTGGGATAAATGGAACATGTTCAACAAATCAACGACAGGAACGTACAGGAGAAGAGCACATGAACGTTGTATCAGGATTCATCTCGTTATTGAGAGGACAGGCTCTTTACCAGGTAGCTGTACTGATAAAGTGTGACTAACAATATGCTAACTGTTTATCGGCCCTCCTCACCTCTTTAGCGATGTTGTGCCAGTACACGTAACTCTTGCATGCATCCATCTGCTCCTTGTGGAGGAAACGGCATCGGTCGGGCACCAGCAGGGCCTCGCTCACATACTCGCCCTCTACAGTCGGATTGAAGAAAAGTTAAGGTCAGTGGAAAAAGGATTGCAAGCAGTGGGAGTATTTTAAGTTACAATAACAGAAATTGATAATATGAATGAACAGAAACTGTGATAAAAACAAGGCCTGGAACAAGTTTGATTGTGGCCCAGAATAGTCAGATTGGGATGGTTTCCTTAGTAAGGAACTAACAGAAAGCACTGATGTGTAATGTATAAGCATTTGAGAACAAATACAGAAATTACTCATTTTTTATTCCATCCATTATATTTTACACTTGTTCACATCGCAGTGGAATGACATGTTGGTCTTTTGGGCTCAGGGACACTGATGGACAGTACGGACTGTAGTCATCAAACCAGCTACAGACAGTTCTACTGGGCTGTCGATAATTCATTCATTCATGTTAGCCTCTCTGGCCCTCTAGTGGCTGACAGCAGACGTTGCCTCTCTGCAAAGACGTTGAACTGCACAACCTGCATTGTCTCACTGCCTAACTAGTGTTGTAATAGTAGGACAATCAGAAATCTCCGGTACAGGAGGAGATACAACATGATTTTGATTTAAATCAGTGTTCAGTCTTATTAGACACTAAAAGGATGATTATAGTTTCAGGCATGAGATAATTCATTAGTTAATGCTTGAGTCCTTGTAGTGTACTGAGCCCGACTAGTGTTTTTAAAGAATCTGCTACAGCTGAAAAGGATGTTGTAACCTGAAATATTTCATAAATAGATATGTGGCCTGGCCTATTTTGTGGTACGCAATAAAACAAAAGAGCTCAGGATATATCAAAATATGCTGAGCTGCCTTTTTTCCCACTTACATGAGAAGATTAATACCACCGAATAAAATAAATGTGACTTGTTAACGTTTGTTTCACTTTTTCGAAACACAAATAGTCTCTCTGCCAAGCTAAGTGGTGTCCATTTAAAGCCAACTCAAGAAAGCTAATCTGGCTTTTTGGCAAACTGTTCAATAGAACGGTCCTGTTGGCCTTGTGGTCAACGACTTATAACTGCAATGTTTGAAGCTGGCTCCCTGACTCTCTAAAAAAACCCATACTTTTATGTTACAGATGGCATGACCTCAAGCGCCCAGTCAATCCAATGTGATTATCTAACGGCGGTGTAGGTGCTGGTCTTACCTAGGCAGCGGTAGGGCAGTACTATGAAGGAGTGTGTCTGGCAGTGGCCCCAACCTTTCTTACACCAGGAGGGGATGATGACAGGTCTTTTTGACTCCTCTATGTGGGAGATTGGGAGTGCTGGGTACATCTGGACATGCAGGAACATGCAGAGACGACAGGGACACAGACACAGATGGACGGTGTGAAGACAAGAGGAACATGGGTTGAGGAGGAGGTTTGGGAATTGGTTGGTAGGGTGGCAGGATCCAGGGAAAAGAGGAGGGAGAAAATAGTCATTGGGCAGAAGACTTGCAGGGGAGAGATGTATGCAACAATTGCAACAATGCAACTAACTAGTTCTACAAAGCTGTGCCCTTTGTCTGGAGTCACCTTACACATATAATCACTGAAAATGACAGTAAATATCCAATTTTGGATATAAATACTTTCAATTAGAATTGCGCACAATATGTCAAACCCCTAATGAGGTATAATAGTCTGAATGAACACTAAAATGCTTTCATCACAAATGTCAAGGAAAACAGGGAGGCCTTTGTGTAAAAGCCACCACGGACGCATAATGTGTCTGCTAATCACATCAGAGTCCTCTTAGGACTGCTGCTCTCTGCTGCAGCAATGTCTACTTTGACCTGTAGATGGCGCTTGGTTGCCTTTACTATGGCACTTCGAACATGTATTGCTAAAGGTGGAGTCTGTGTATCGAATGTGTACCACTGACAGTAGATGTTAAAGCGTACACATATCGGGTAATAACAGGAGGAAAAGTAGATGGCGCTACAAAGGAAATATTGTAATATTCCAACAGGACACCATCACTTCACTATATATGGTTAAATATATAGATTTATGGGACAGGTGTTAGACAAACCGAATAAGGAATAAGAATGCTTATTTCCCTTGACGTCTTCCACGTTTGATTTTATGTTGCATTCTTTCAAAACCAGCTCACTGCTGTTGGACGGATTGATCCGGACTGGTGTTCTTTACAGTTGTTCACGTTATTTCCCTCGCAGAGTTTGGGCACCCTACCTCCTGGCAGTAGGAGAGGATTTCGCCGGGCTCTTTGAAGCAGCCTTGGTGGCCCTGAGGATCCGGCTCCCACTGGCCCGTCTGTAGGTTCATGTGCAGGAGCTGACGGCCGCAGTACATGGCGATCTGCGGCTCCACCACCTGGGGGCTCGGCCCGCTCACCTCGGTCATGGCCAAAGCCTGGAGAGCACAGGGAGGGAGGGGGAGAGAAATGAGGAGTCGATAGAGACACGGGGCAGATCATATCGTGTTTGAAGATGATCCATGCCGGTTGGACCACGGGTAATTCTTAAATGCACTATCCAACAACCGGGGTACTGAGTGATTGTGTGAGTGCAGGATCGAAACAGAAAGGCGAGGATGTAGAGAAAGGAAGGGGTGGCTAATGCATGGGAGAATTGAGCGCACGTCTAATATCAATATAGGAAAACCAAAAAATTCAGGAAAAGATCCACTGGGAGGTGAATGACAAGACGTGTCAATCAGATACCTGAGTAATCCACCAGCCTATGTGCTTCCTGTCAGCTGTGACAGCAGAGGGAGGAGGGGGGTTGGACCGTGGATGAAAAGGAAGGTATATCGCGAAAATATAGAAGACAATGTAAAAGCCTGCACCGCCCCATGCCCCTCCTACCCCCACCTCCTCGCTGCTATTATTGATCGGGGGATATGTTACCTCTGCCTGGAGGAGGGCCCAGGGGACCCCACATAGAGGCAGAGAGACGCAGCAGCTCGGGCGGAGAGTCAGGTGTTAATACAAGCTCATTGACCGATGGCCCACTTCACTACATTATCACAAGGCACAGAGACAAAGTCCAGGGAGGATTAAAGGGAAAGGGTTGGGTAGGAGAAAGATACGTTCTATGAGCTGCACAAACATGGACTTTACAAACCGTAACAGACAAAACGTGTTTTCTGAAAATGTGACGGCAACACAGCCTCAATAATTATGACAGAACGTGTCGTGTTGCCTTCTCTAGAGGTCACTAATCTCACGTAAAAAAGCTTCCTCGAAGCATATTTTGCCGTGATGTTCACAGAACAGTACATGCGATGGTGTCTACCGTCCAAGGCGTCCCCGCGTCCAGGAGCCTGTGTATAACTCGTTTCCTTTCATCTGCGCCGACAGACTGAGAGATAGACCTACTGACGACAGAAAGGACAAGAAACGCTGGGCCAATTAGAAGGGAGTTGCCCACAGGGAAGAAACGGAGTAGATTAAATATGTGAGAGTGACGCCTGATCAAAGGGAAGCCCCGCTATGCAGAGGCAGTGTTTGAAGTCCTACTTAAAATTCACACAGAATAAAATAAATATATAAAACCCTTTGAGTAAGTGTACAATAAATATAAAAGGCCCTCAGCAATATGATGATGCTAAGAGTTTGTGTTTCTGCATGTCCTAGCAGATTTCTTACAAATTACGGATCTACTTTTAATTACTGCTGACCATTTCCTAAAGCATAGGGAGTATTTCAGATTTATATAATGCATTTCTCTTAGTTATAATCCTTATCCTCACCCCAACTCATTTTAATATTGGATATAAATTGCAAGAGGATTAGAAAAATTGATTGAGAATGTCAATATACTACAGCATATATTAACTCTTTAAACAAACAACTAAAATTGATTTTTTTTTGTTTGACTTATGGGTTTTCGGACAAATGCCTCAGTAAAACAATATTGTTTTGCAGCCGACTCAAAAGCTTTGGATGTCAGCACCTGCTGATAACTTCAGTGTAATGATTTCCCATCTGGGGAAAGTGTCACGTGCTTGTTAATGTTCACCTCACTGTTAAATGAATGAAAACAACGGCTGCTTGGCGAAAAAGCAATCTAAAATGTAAATTATGTGTGCTTTGCCAAATTTTCAGATCTAATATTTGTAGTAAGTTCACAGACAATTCATGTTCAAATGTAAGTCATATAAATGGCTTCACGGTATCTAAAGTTCTATCCTCAAAATACCAACTGTGTGATTGAGAGCGCTCAACTGAAGCTTTTTATAGCTTAAGAGTTGGAGCAGCACAATAAAATACTGCTGAGGCTGCTGAAACAGTCCGTCCACTGTAGCTGCTGAGCTGTTGTCTAAATAGATCTCTCTTTGACTCAGGGAAGGTCAGTGCTCCAAAGAGAAAAAAAAGCACTTCCGGATATTTGAGAAGATAACACGGCAGCTCCTCGTGGCCCAGCCCTCCCATTCCACCTGCTCTCCACTACTGCACTTGCAAAAAGAAAAAAAAAAAAATCAATGCTGAGCTACTGCAACTGTATCGCTACGTTCCCCCCAATCAATAGCAAGTCCATCAGGAGCCCGAAGCCCCGACCTGCAGCACGGCAAGGCCGCACAACCATCCTCCAGGCTGATCCGGGACCAGATCCGATCGCCCTCCTGTGAAAACCCTTGATAAGAGCTATTGTTTAAAGATGTGCACGTCACTCCTTCTCCACATGCAATTTAGCAACACAATTGATGCTAAAACACCATTACATATAGTTTCAATTGCATCATGTCTATCATTCTTAAGCCAGAAATATAGGGAGCCTTTCATGAGATTTGGCAATGCTATTAATGCTCTGACTTATTCAAATATCTGGAATAACTGTCATGTTAGCATAATGTTGTTGAACATGCTAAATTATACCTCTTAACCATCAGCATGCTAGCATTAGGACAAAGGCGCCAGCAGGCATGGTAGATCATTCCCAGCATATTTCAATGTTACTAAGCATTATTCGAAAATTTGCAATTTAAATTTAACCAAATCAGAAGGGTTATGTCTACAGAAAGAGTAAAAATGCTTTCCTCACAATGATTTGGGGCCTTAGTAGACACATTACTGTATTCACTAAATAAAGCGGAAGGATTGGGCTTTCATTCACAGCTAAAAAAAGCTTTTGTAACAGTGCCTGAATTCCATTCTTTTGCCTCGATTAAGCGGTTTTGTCCATGTTACAATTCCCTTTGGAAAGACAGACATGAACAATGATTGGAATGCAGTTTCAATTTGGTTTCCAAATCGAGCACAGAGTGTTTAGACTGTTGTGGTGTGAGAACGGCAGTTTAATTCTCTCGGAACACTGTCTCCACCGGGAGATGAGGCACACTGATCCAGTTGGCTTAGAAAAAAGGGATCACAATCTGTCAACAATTATGCTTCTTCTCCAGAAAAAGACAGGTTTATGACCAGAGGTTGGTACGCCAAGCGCTTTCCAACCATCCTGAAAACCACATATCAAGTTCTGGTGCCGATGAGGCAAAAACAGACAGACGGCCGAGACGCCCGACAGCTCCTCAGTGCAGAGATGCTGCATCATTTATAATGACCTGGTGATATAAAGCATTGCTTGGCTTCCTGCCTTTTCACCAGGTTCTTCGCCTCCGTTGGTTCCCTGAAATTATATTTTTGTCCTCTGATCTGCTTCTCTGTGTAACCAAACTTCACATTTGCAGAATGCATCACAAGAAACCTAATTGATCCCACAGAGACGCACTGTGCACTGTATCAGACCTTGTGGAAAAGCCGGTGCAGATAGAATAATGGTTAATTATATTTTCACATATATCCCTTTAGAAAATGATGCTGCAGTGTAGAGCACCTCAACTAAGAACTTGCCAAGGCAGTGCATTTACATGCTCCTCCAGCCTCCTCCACCCCCTTCTAATTAAATTTTCAGCACCTGTTCCACCCTTATGTTGCAGGATGACTTCATCCACTTTAATGATGCAATCTCCCAGCCCTGGCAGGCAAGCCAGAGCAGAAGAGGCTGAGTGGAGGAGCCCACCCATCATTTGTCACTTTTAACAAGTTGCTGCCAGGCTTTACATTTGAAAAGCATAACATAAATGCATCAGATGCTTCGAGTAGATGTGGTTTAATGCGTGCAGCAGGGAGCAGCACTACCAGTCTGATAGGGTAGCAAATGAAAATATTTGCATTCCCTTGAACACTATTGTGCTTTGTGTTTGATCCTGGTTTATCCTTTCATGTTTCACTGTTTTTTTTAATATGAAATGAATTTGTTTCCAACTTCCTTTGTTATCTTTTCCTTTGTTAGCTCTAAACGACGTGTGACGTAGTCCCTGTACGCACGTGTTTCTGTTACGAGGTACACGTGTGCATCTTTGCATATGTTGCAGGGTGCTTGTTTGACACCTGATAATTAGCTAGAGACATCAGACCCCTATGGAGCTAATCCCTACCCAGCAACAGGGATCTGGGATTGGCTATCTAACTGACAAAAACGCTGTATTGTGACAACGTAATCAAACAACAATCATCCCTGAACAGCTTAAAGGATCTGAAGATTCAGGCAGCAACATTTTAACATTGTACATCTTCTCTCAATACTATTACTTTTTTATTACCCTTATTGTATACTTCTGATAGATGCATAGATAGAAATATATATTGTTTTACTATTGAATAATGTTATCGGGCAAATTATGACTGGTGATTAATATAACATTGCAGACTGACCACTTACCATCATTTGTGCAGAGAACACACCCACGTCAAAAATAAGACTCCCTGATGCGCAAGTCATGCATGCATGAGACACGAGCCTTCCTGAGCACGTCTTTGTCCTTCTCTGCAGCACAGATGGCTGAATAGTGGGTGTCTTCCTGCTCTGCGGGCCCCTCCTTCACTCCTTCTCAATGTTGCCCTCTCTCTGCCTCCTCTCAAGGCTAAGCTCAATCCAACGCAGCCGGCCTGCTATCTCCCGTGCCCCCCCCCACCCCCCTAACAGCTTTCACACAATGCCTGACACTCCTGTTTGGCCTCTCGTTCTAGCCCAGTACTAAATGGCCAGAACGATTTGGAAACATTCATCATTGTAATCATGTTTGTTAATTATTTATAGGCTCCATCAGGCCTCTTCCTGGTGTAGCATGTAGTTATTAGAGAGCAGGAACATTAGTCTGACAGACTCTCAGGGTGCAACAGAGGGGACAAAGGAGGATAGAGCAGGTTCGCTCAGCGCATTGACGCTCATTATTATACATCTCTGACTAATGGCTAATTGAAGCCATTCGTTTTCTATTCAGGGATCCTGGGGGACATTTTTTTTCCAGCTTCCTACTGTAAACCACCGACAGCAGTAAAGTTACTTATTGAATATCAAATCTTGTTTTTATACTCAATTGCCAAACATTACAAATAGAAGCAAAAATGTGGGATCATCCAGGCCTTCTCTAAATCAAGCCTCATCAATCCAGATTACGGTGGTCCCGTCTCCAGCTGGGCACACTGGGAGCAGATGGCCCCATAATCACCAGGGTTCATCTACTCAAACAGCAGCCCAAATTATCTCACAATATTTGACTTCATTTCAAGTATACAGTAGCTTAAAATGCAGGACATGTCAGAAGGCATCAGTGCAAGAGACTGGATACATCTGAAAGCGTGGTTATCGTGGTTAGTTAGTAGTATGGTTACTTATTACTGTGCCCACTGGGGTTTGTATATATATATATATATAGAGAGAGAGATCATTATATCTATATAAATGTACGGATTCTGTAAAGGTTGCTAACTGAGTAGGATACAGATTCCCCTGATGTGCGATACCAACATGGAACTCAACAGAAGCTCCATACGCAGATGAACGGAGACTGCACCTTCCCCAGGGGAGACTCACATGACTCATAATAAACATCATGCTCACACACATCCTGCTTCTCTTGTTCCATTTGCTCTTTTTAGAATATACTCCAGACCACACAGACCTGAATTAGGTCCCATTGTGGCAACAGTTTTACAGATTTGTCTCCTGAGATTTTTAAATGATTTCATTCCTTTATGCAGCATCTCTAAGAAAAATTCCTTAGAAATATTCAATGCAATCGGAGGAAAAATAACAGGAAATTCCAACAGATGTGATAAGGGAACAAGTGATTGTGAAACTTGTGCTGCGTAGAGAACACAAACGCATTTTCCTCTCTGCTCCACCCACATTTCAACAAACGCTTCTTCTGAGTCATGCAGCATAATGACGCCACACTGTGCACATCTTCTCTCCAGAAGGGACAGAAACATAGAGCCTGGTTTGTCATTTTCACCATTCTCTCTATTCTACCGCCTCCTGCAGATATCTGGGAGATAAACGGTTGCATGATATTAATGCTTTATTAACCCGGACAGTAAAAAACGAGTTTGGAGTTCAAAGAGCTTCTTCTACACAGACAAACTAGTAGCACTCTTGATACATTTCTGTTGTTAGATAACGGGGCCGACCCTCCTTCACAGTTAAGCAACACAAATGGGAATGTCAACACCGGGAGCCTGCAGATGTGATTTCAAGCTGAAGACCTACCTTAGGGGATTGAAGGAATCAAAGGCTTAGCGGAGATTTGAGCACTGCAGTTCCATCTGAAACATCCTAATGTCAACACAATGGCCACCGAATCAGGGATTCTGCAGGCAGATTGAGATGACACGGAGCAAACACGCTCTCTGATCTGTATTTATATGGCAAATACATTCCACGAATTGCATTGTCGCCGCTAACAGGTATAAAATATTAAGACATTTATTCTTCACGCCACAAGAAAAACAGAATATTTCAATGATAAGAAATACATAAATATATCAAATGCTCATTAGCCTGAGACATCAACTAAACCCTAAACTCAACAGGTTGATGAAGATCACCCAATCGAGGACACGTATGCAGAGAATAACGAGCGAGGTATCTGACTAGTTTGTATTGTGGCTGTCACGCTGTGGGGTCATTTTTGTTTTTAATTTGTAGTTTCCTGCCTCTCATGTCCCTGGGTTGACTTCACTTCCTGCCCTGGTGTATTTTCCCTTGTGAGTTTGATTGTCTGCCGTGTCCCTGATTGTTTCCTCCTGTCTCCAACCACCTGCACCTTCCCAGTGTATTTAAACCAGATGTGTCCCTTGTCTCCTTGCATTGTTGCATTGTTAGTGAGTCTGCTTTACCGCTGTGTCTCTGTCTCTGCGGTTCCCTCCCTACTTTGGAAGTTCTATCATTTTTCCGTGCCTGTCCTCCCTGTCTCATGTCCTTGGACTTACCGTGACACTGACAGAGGAAGAAATGGAGCAAACCATTACCTTATGCACTTGAGCATGTTTTCTGAAATTGAGGTGATCTCAAAGCATAAACGAGCATGCAGGTTTATGCTACAACTGAATGTTTAGACTGTAATAATTGATCTTGAATACTGTCTTTCTACTGTCTCACTGACAGATCTTACGTTTGTTCTTACTTCTTCTTATTCGTCTGGAGCTTTGTTCTCGAGCCCCTCACTCTGTCTTTGACTGTCTTTTTTTATTTTGCGTTCGATCCGTACCGAGGTATTTCTTCTCAGGTATTCTCCTTTGGGTCCGCTTGTCACCTCCCTGCCAGTTCTACTTTTACTTTCTTGTCGCTTCATGCACTTTTGTAATATTGCACACAGTTGGTAAGTGTACCCTCTGCAGATCAGTCTACGCTGCATCCGGTGCTTGTTAAAACATGTAATGGAATCTGCCAAAAGATGAGTGCATCATGTTGGAGGACATCTCACAGGAAAGAACATTAAACACACATTCAATTGCCTTGGAACTTGAATCTCTTAAATTGCATTTTATATCATCTGTCAAGCTCATATTTGTATGAGGAATATATGAGTCTTTTGGTCGTGTCTACATTGCACTTAAACTGCACAAGTACGTAAATGAGGAACTGTACATTATGCACCACAATAAAGAGAATGGTATATACATGTAACATTTAGCTCCACTGCATGTTGTTTATGGCTTTATTTCAAAGGCATCTGCTATCGCCACAGTGGGAACAAACTGGTCTTTAACTCCCAGTGGGTGGTCAGAATTTACACTGCGTCTGATCAAAGAGCCCAGCGTGGCTACAGCTTTAGCCCAAGAAACCGCAAAGACACATCGAGGGAACGACCTCTTCGTAGATCTCTCAGAGACCGTGTGGTCCTTGCAAACCATCTTTGGCCTACTGTTCATTGTAATGAGGTGCTCTGCTCCGGAACAGCAGCATGAACTGCTAATACCCCGCTGGGCCCCGACGGGACCGGCTTGCCACTTGTTCAAAGCAAAGACAAAAAATCAGCTTCAGACAATCTTGAGAAAACAGCACGGCTGGCGTCGCTCTCCATTTACCTTCATCAGTATTTCCTCGCTTGCCAACCACTTCGTCTGTCTTGTTCCGTAAACATTCCATTTTTTTCCTTCCCTTCTCTACGTTCTCCCTCTCAGCCTCACTTGGCCACTGAGGGTGGTTACCATGGAAACACCACCCACAGGAGGCTACCTTCTCTGTTACTGTAGCAACCGGTTCCCAACAGAATTTCAAGCGTGTCACTGTCTCTCCCTGTCTCTCTCACTCTTTCTCTCTTTCTTCCTCACATGAAAGGCCCATATGTTTGGATCGACTTTCTATCTGTGGCAGTGCCCTGATCGCTGGCTTAATGGTTGGTTAGCTTTCCTTATCAGGGTCTGTTGGTTGTTTACACGCCACTTCAATTTATAAAGCAATAATGTGCCCTAACTCAGTTAAGGCTTATTGATTTTTAGAGCGAGCACAACCTTAAATTGTACCTTGTATAAAGGTTGTTCTTGGGTGTTTCTATGGCTAAAATGTCTGATTATAAAACATCAAACAATGCATTTAATCAACATAACGTTATCTGAAAGTACAAATGGGCCTCCAAAGACATTTGCATGATAAACATTATTATAATTTACAAATTAAATAGAAATACACTTTTATTAGTATGTTTTTCTAAATCATGGTAAAAGTAATGTATTGTAGATTGTAAACATTTACTGGCTTTCGTTTCTCATAGGAATATGTTACAGCTTCTTCTACATTTGACTACATTTAACTTATTGATATAATATAACATGATACATCAATCATATTAAGGACATACATTTCACTATATTGTTCAGACTACTATCACCCCTGTCCAAGTAACAACCAAGTAACAGCATTGAATTGTGTTCTTGTACTCTGTACTGTACTGGATGTGGTGACTCAGCAGCTGACTAAATGATTCGTCACATGTTCCTTAGAGGATCCATGTGCTTCAGGGCTGCACGGCCTGCGTGTTACAACACAACTGATTATCTTAAAATCAGCTTCACCAACCGTCTGTGACTTCCTTTAAGTGCACCCACCCCCACTGTTATAAAAGATTAGGCTGTGCACAGATTTCAATAATCTCTTTATCATTGGCCATGATGTACAAGAGGAATCACATCTCAAGTGTCTGTATGCGTCATATTCAAATTAAGCACTTTCACGTTTCAATAGGAGTAGAAAGCCGTTGAACAAATCAACAAATAACAAATAAAAACGATGACTGACATGTCCCATCTTGCTTTGGCCCTCAGTGTTATTTCAGACCGGGCCACTCTTGTGAGATAATACATGCTGGCTACGCAGCCTTAGAATCACTCAGTAGATTAAATATTAGTGCTATCTTATTTCCTAAGGCCCTGAAGTCTCCACGGAGGGAAAGAGGAAAGTGGTTCAATCATTGAGACAAATGTACAAAAGACCCCTCACCGGGGCCTGGGACCTCCATTTGTGCATTGTGTCTTTATTACATTCTTTTTCCAAACAGTGTGTGGTTGACAAGTATCTATTTTGTCAGACGAGGTTGCGTAAGGTTGTGAGTGTCGGCCAGCACAGCCCGGCCTTGGCGAGCACGATGACCCCCCAGCTCAGTAAAGAAACAAATTCTATTCGTCTTATTGTTGGCGAATAACAGCAGCCAATGCATCACCTGAGTATGATTCTCATATGATTCAGAGTTGCTGAATACTGAGCATCGAGTCAAAAGCTGAGGGAATATTTTGTCTCCGGGGAAGAGGGACGGGGGGGGGCATGTTTCAGACTCCTTTGCTGGAAATGTGAACTCTTCTACAATATATTCCATCCAGGAAAAAAATCCAATATTCAATATTAAGCTAACTTGACATATACGGCTGTTAGGTGAGAGCAACACATAAAAAGGGCATTAGTGAGATGGAGCGTCAACAAAGACCCAGCATGTACACATAGAGACCGTCAGGTGTCTGAAAATGTCAAGAATGAAAGAACAAAACAATTGCAGGATGCAGTGCAGTGCATAAAAAAATGAAGAGTGAGTTAGGAGCATGAATTATTCAAGCCCAATCAAAGACTCCACAAAAAAAGTGAAAAGACACCACTATCCTCTGAAAGCTGCTGAGGCAGATGGAGCAGCAGTGACTGGGAGGGTGGGTAGCAGAGGGGGGGGCTTTGGGATGTGGCAGCGGGAGACATGAGCATACACAGAGAGGAGGGGCGAGGTGGGCCAAGGCAACGAGGAGACAGACGTGGGGATTTTCTTTTGTGTTCTGTGTGGGGGGGGGTGGGGATGGGTGGACCCGTTGAAGGGCGGAACAAACAAGCCGGTGGCATGAAGGGAGACGGCTCGCATGGCAGCGTTTGAGAGGCTGCGTGACAAGTGCCGAATCCCAGCAGACGAGCTCGAGCCCAGCAGACCTTTCCACGGCCTTCAATAATTGATGCAGCTTCTGCAGCTTGTCATAAAGCAGCTAATACACACGGCCGACTGTGTGCCCGTGTGTATACCTCTGACTTATCTGTGTGAGATTGTGACCTAAATGTGCGTATAGGAGCCATTTCCATCCATCAGTACCACTGCGCCTTTGTCTCAAGTGGATTCACGTCTACGAAAGGAGCTTTTAGTCCTTCTGACTGTATGCTTTGTAGCAAATGACGGCAGACTGAAAATGACATTGGAGAAAGGAATATCCATAACCTCCATAACAGCTCCCCATGTTCCCCTGCAGAATTTTAATACAGGCCTGGACTCAACAACCTCACACTCTCTCAAACCCTGCAGCCACGGCCATTAAGAAGCATCTTCCAGTCCCTCTTTAATACGACTCCGCGCTCCTCTCGGGGGCCACCGTGTTTTTCTTGCCTCTGCCGCTCGTCTCGTTTCAAGGCCACCTGTGAATGCACGTAGGTGACAGAGATGGATCTCCGTGCACTCTCCCAGCAGCAATGGGGCTGGGTTCCCTCCATTAGCATGCACCCCTCCAGCCTGCTACCCACATAACATTCTACATGCTCTACATCACTCAGACTCCCTATCCTCCCTCACCCTCTCGTTTTCCTCAGATCATCCCCCACGCAAGGGCAATCCTCTCTCTCTCTCTCTCTCTCTCTAGCAGCCCTCAATCTGTTTCGCAGTGCTCTTTTTTTCTCCTCATGGAGGAAAAGTGTTATCGCCATACTGCAGATGTTTTTTTTTCTTCGAAGGGACTCCTCTGAAACCTCCCACGGGCTGCAGCAGGACTAAACATCTTGCAACGCCCCAACATTGAACTTTTTTTCCCCCCTTAGAATCCAAGCCTCCGTTAGGCTTACCGGGACAGTTATGCGGCGTTTGAAGACCTTTGGCTGTAGTGATATCTCTGTCCTGCAAGACTCCGGAGAGGAGCCGCGGGCCAGATGTAATCAGGGTGGCTATATATGCTGGTCTCAAACTCTGTACGTGACACTGAGCAAACACGTGACACACAGGAACGAACCCGTCCGCAGTCCGAGACACCGTCTCAAGCGATCATATGTGATCTACAAGTACTCAAGGTTTCAAACTGCGCCATTAAGCTACACATATGTATCCAGTAAGTGGGTGATAAAAGGTAAAGTACTCTTTGAGAAGCTAATGCTAATCCTGGATGATGTCTAAACAGGCACGCAGTCTGGGAAGCCATTAGAGCCAATGAAGTGCATCTGGTTTTGCATGACAGGCTATGGAGACAACGCCAATTAGTTTGCCTTGCAAACAAACGAGTATTAAATGTGCTGAATTAGGGAACAGACCCTTTTAAGCTGAGGCGCATATTAAAAATGTTTCTGAAAGGCCAGAAGACAGGATTGAAACATCTTAGACCAGCGTCGATCGGGAGGATGCCGCGCAAATGCACAATTCATCTCAATATATTTTCAGCAGAAAAGCAAGATGAAATTTCCATGCCTGGAGACACAAATAGTCAATTCGTCCTCTACATGACCAGCAGCGCTTATGGATATTAAAACCACCGGATAACCCTCTCAACCACTGTTTCAATGTTGTTGATTGTAAGAATAGCCAACGGACTGCATTGATATGTATTCACATTCATTTAAGCCTCCCTCGCAGCTACAATGTAGCTCTCAATGCACAGTGACTCTGCAGTGTGAGTGCGCTGCGCTTCAGTCAGATACCGAGAGAAAAGGGGGAACAACATATGATTCAACAAAATGGTACTTCGCTTCATACCCACCGGAACACAGATATAGTAGAGAATGGTAAGGACACGAGAATCCATTAGTGGAACTCGATTATCTCTTGGCTATCAAATTAATTAAGTGAGCGTAGGGCAGCGTGTGTGTGGGCAAGAGAGGGAGAGAGAGAGAGAGAGATCTGGTTGTTTTTTCCTTGCGTTTCCTCTAACAAATCCCCTTGTGTTGCTGCATTGAGAGCAGATTGGGTGGGAGATGAATGGATCTGAATGGCTGTAATCCAGCACGAGGCCTGAAATTAATGTTGGTGGGGATGTGGCGTTGGAGCGGGCCGGCGGAGGAGGGAGTTACACAGCGACTTTATGACTCACCATTTTTATTTAAATCATCGGCCATAAAAACCGGTTAACAATCCTTCTGTTCTTCTCTTCCATTATCTCTCCCTCCCAACCCCCCTTTTAAGCTGTATGCTGTATCCAGGCCTTCTGTATTTCCTGTAGATATGGCAGTCTGTCTTTGGGTCGGCCACCACTCTTCTTTTACAGCCCCCCTGGACTGGAGGTTCTGACTGCAGTCATTTATATACTGACAAATGCAAAGCTGGTTGACTAAAGCGGAGGATACCTGTGACTGCAGCCTCAAAATGCCAACACACAAACACAGTCTCTGTCTGAATGCTTTCATAAACCACATTTTCCTGTTTGGGGATTTTGTTGTATGCTAAGCTAACCTGCTTCAGTCTTGCTTCATATTTTGTTCCGTAAGTGAGTATTCACAATTTAATTGGGATTCCCGAACGTTTGGGATCTTAAAGAGTCGTCCCGGGTGCTGCAGAGAGACACGTCCCAGGTGATATGACGTCGTCAGCTGTTGAAAAGTTTGTGTGTGTTCAATATGTTGTGTGTTGTATCCGATCATTGCAAGCAGTTTTTAAATCAGTTTCAATGATTGCTTAGTGACAAGAGCAAATCTTTGATATTTTGCCCCAGTGGAATGACGTACTTGGATTTGTAAAATAATTTCAGGGATTAAATGACAACAAAAGGCCCGTCCTGTTTTATCAGTTTAACAGTTTCTCCATTGATAACCCAGAAAATGAACTACATCATGATAAGGCTTATTAATATTGATTAAACCTTCTGCAATTATGATTCCATATGACAACAGGAACTCACACGACAAGTCAATTAATCAATCAGTCAATCAAAATAGAGATAATCAGCAATTATTCTGGCAGTCAAAGAGCAATTTCTCAAACTTTTCAGACAACATGCTTATATTCTATGTCTTGTACTGACATTTGGAGAGATGTTTGGGTAAACCAAAATGCCTGAATACGTGGACGTTGGCCCTATTCAATATTTTCTGCAATCTTAACCGATGGATCAATTAATCAGATAAGGACTTTTAACAGAACTAATTGTTAGCTATCATTGCAGATCACAATATGTACTGAAAACACATTGTGACATAGCGACATAGCGATCAGATTTCAACAGTCCACAAAATCTTCATCTACGCAGTCACACGTAACAGCGAGGCAGATTGTTCAACTCTTGCTGAAGCGTGCGGTTTTGCATCTGAGTTTTTTGCATATTGCTGCCATCTCTGACCAGATGGCAGCAATATAGGGCTAAATGGTTTGACAAAAAAATTGATATCATCTCCAAGTATATATTGTTAGGTCACCCACTCCTACATCATTACAGGCTGTTATTTACTGTGGTATGTTTTGCACGATGCCCAATGTTGTTGTTGATGCAAAAGTGCAAAGGCTCCTGTTGCATAAGACTTTGCTCCACGACTATCAGACTAAGTGATGAAGACGTTTACAAGCTACAAAGGTGGTTGTGATCCGTCCTCTTTTTAAGAATGACTGTAAGGGAACCGTTCAGCGGACCAATTGGCTGAAAGGCCTTGGTGCAGCGACAGTCAGGGCAGTAAGTGCTTTTGCAGGTGGAATACTTTGGAGGTCACAACTGAACTTGACCCGGCTGACGACCTGTCGTCAAGGTGTCTGTCCAATCAGAGGACAGGGTGAGGCTCAACTTGTTTATCCTGCTAAAAATGAACTCAAAATATGCTGTGTGGACATATTATTGATTATCTCTTGGTGACGCATTAACAATCGCACTATAAAAGAAACAATTAATCCAATTTGCACATTTCAGCTGAGTAAATTAAGGGATGCCGACAGTTTTATTGGGACTAATACCCCAGCGTAATCCAGCCAGCCAACCCTCTCATGGGGTAATCTTCAGTGTAAACCCTAATGTGCAGGTCTCCTTGCACGAAGCTAAAGCCTGTTCCTCAGCATAGCAGTAATCCCACTAAGGCTCTTAGAGAAGTGAAATTATTTCGGAATGAAGAGAGAGGCTTTATGACTGTTACAGACTAACTCTGCAAGATGGCTAATAAATAAACATCTCTCAGGGCCTCCGGTCGGGACGCTGGATATTCTATCTCCGACGCTTCACTTGTAGGTGGAACAGTTTGACCTGATCCACACCTCCAGCTGGGACGTCATGACTCATTCTCCCTCCTCTTCCACACTTGAGCCCACCTCCAGCACCACCTTGATCCTACACAAAAATGCCTGTCCTCCAACCTGAATTTATGCCTCAGGTCTTTTACGGGGAGGGGGGAGTCCATCAAACTGTGTGTCTGCTGAGAGACGTGATGAGACAGGCAGGAGGCGGAAGCAGCTGGCAGGTCATCGATCAGTCGCTCTCTCTCTCTACCAGAGACTTTCACTATGTCCTCGCTACCCATTGACGGAGACAGAAGCCGATGGATGACCCGTGTCTCTCATTGGTAGTGTACTCTGTGTCGCACGCATATGCCCAATGATCTATCAAAGTCACCCTCCTTCTACGATGATTTCTTTATTCACATGAATTTCCACAGAAACATAATTAAAAATAGAGCTATTTGAAGGAGGACAATTCAGGAAAAACCCGCAGCGTGGCCTGATCCACTGTGGGATTAAATTGAGACGTTTGTAATCTAGTTAGCGTGCTGCTATGAAGAACAAAGGTAACAAAGGGAAGCGATTGCAAATGCATGGCTCCATCCTGCTCCTGAGCCGCAACACTCCTCTAAAAGGGAGGATGCAGGCCGGCTCCTTCCTCTGATGAGGCCAGATGGGGCGCAATGTGAATGATCTCCATCCTTCGACAGAGCAAAAGGCCTGTGTGGCATTTTTCTTCTTCTCTTCTTTCCATTTCCGATTCAGGGCCAGACTGGATGCAGCGAGCAGAATACACTTCTGCATCTCCACGAAACCTCTCACATTTACGTCCTGGGTGATCCCCATGCCATTACAGCATTTTGTACTTGAAGCCCTCTCACTGCCGCTGCGTTGTCGTTGACGCTGTGCGCCATTCCTCTTGTTGACAAACCACGAAGCCCGAGGATGTTTTTACAAATGAAAAACCGGACCAGATAAGGGCGCGCGTCAGCGGTGCGCACACGGGCAAACTGTGTTCGTGGCGCGCGTGATGGCGAGCTGAACCATAGCACAGCACTTGGTTTATAAAGCCCTAAATTGGCATTTGGCTAAACACTCACGAATATTGCAAATGCACCGTTTTTTTTAAATGGTTGAAATGTGCTCTTACCTCAACGTTTTCCCACACGCAGAAGGACAACGCAGCCACCAATATGGGAATCGCGATACGTCCCATTTTCACTGCTTCTTTTTCTCTCTCTCTTTTTTTAAAAATCTATTTGTGTTAAATAACTGCGTGCAACACAGGCCGTCTGTTACATCAGCTGCAGCGATGGACACTGTGCGTTCGTCTGCGCCTTCCTGCGTCTGCGTCCTGCTCGCTCTTTCGCCGTCGGGCTCTCCAATGGCAGCTTGTGATTTTTACGTGGATGAAGCGTGACAGAACCAAGCCCTGTTTCTGCGGGTATTCATCACGGCGCTCGCTCGCGGTGCTCCGCCGGTGGTTTTAGGGAACAGTGACATCTGGCGGTGATGGACAGAAGGTGCACAAACAGCGCTCGCCTCGCGGGAGGTTTTTGCTCGCGTGTGTAAAAAGGGAGAATTAAATTTTAATTTTAATTAAATTAAAATGATTGTCTTATATTTATTTTGAAATGAGCAAACAAATACCGCCTGGCAAATGGTCGTTGATACAATGAAAGTTACAACTCATAATAATCACAACAATACAATGTTGATCTATGAATACACCAGGAATACTTATTTCAAAATGTAACTACTTGAACAAATCAATATAATCTAATAAATAGCCTAAATAAAGGTCATAATGTGACCCTTTTCAATGTACCTTGACCTCTCTGTGTAACATAGCATTTTTCAACAATAGAAATCTGCTAAAATGATCAGAATGTCGAATCATAAGCCCTCAAAAGTAGTTTCAAACAAAAACTGAAGAAAATAAACATCATGAAGATAGAAAAGCTGCACTGCACCAAATACACTGGGATTGAAACCTTCCTTTATTCATCCCAACATTTCTTTATTATTGTGTGCAATGATAACCTCTATATTTGAAGGAATACTTTTGGGGTATAACTTATGTCCTTGCTATGGTAACAAACTTTACATGGAGGGTTCTTACATAGGTGGTAAATTGATCTGGTAGATGAGTTAGTTGAGTGGATACGCTGTTGTATTGCTTACAAACACAAACACACAAAACCTCTGAAGGCATCTGGACTCTCCAGGAGCTATAAAGACAACTAGATGGTTCAATAAATACAAATCTGAAACACCCCAAAGAACTGTAAAGCTTCACTCTTTCGTAATGTTTCTTACTTATTTTAAGATTTTCTTCATTTACATTTGACTTATTACTGTCAAACTCTAATATGTCATTTTTCATTCTGGATTTTGGCAGCAACATCCACAAGTGGTCGGCAGGGGGAACACACGTTACAACAATAAAGGAGAAGATAAACCCATCTTTGTGCCCGGTTGTCTCTGCATCATATTTTTATGTGGAGTCAGTGGAGCCTTAAGGGTAATTATTTGGTTCTATGACAGTGGTCATACGGGCCATCTATGCAACAGCTATGCAACTTCCACTTGATCCTAGTTCCTGTTGACCCCCTCTATGCTCATGTATATTTTCCATCAACATGAAAGACAATTCAAAGATTGAGAAAAGACGAATATCATGTCATTATTACTGATTTCATCTTTACTTTTCTCAAAAACTATACAGTAATATTTCATGGAAATGTAAATGAGCATAGAGGGGGGTCAACATGAACTAGGATCAAGTGGAAGCAGAGCGTTATCATTTTTGGATCTGGTTTAAAGACAGTTCAAAGATTGGGATATCACGTCCATAGGGAAATGACGATTGGTGCCCTTTTGGCCGTAGAAGCCATTTTACCGCAACGCCCGGAATAGAGGCACATTTTATTTTGAAATGCCGTCCACATGACCGCAGTCAGACCGAAGCAGCTGCAGGTATTAGGGGCGTGGTTTGTAAATCATAGGTGTGTAAGAGGTCGGTTTCACGCGAGTCAACATTTCTTGCTCGTGACAATACAGGAAGAGACCCGCCGGCCTCCGTCTTCTAGTTCTACGACGTACACACATATATATTTATCCAATTCCCATTTGAGGAATCATACCTTTGCATCGCTCTCTGGAGGGTCGAGCGGGACCCCGTTGGACGCTTCGGGAAGATGCATTCCACCAGATATGGTGTACGTGACGTAAGTTTGGTCGCATTTTAAAACGGGCGTTGTTTACTCCCAAAACGAGTCATTCGCCATCAGACTCTTTGCTTTTTGCCTTTATGTGTTCGTCTGCGTGCGTCGGACCAGCAAACACACTTCAGAACACGTTAAGTTAATACTAGAATAGAGTTTTCACTGTGTTATTGAATACATTATTACGACCGGGAGACCTGACGTTTCTCACTGGCCACTTTTGGCCCTTTGTAATTTACTGGTATCATGATGTGGGAAGCAAATATTGCAATGAACAGGTCTTTTTTTTTTGTTTATCTACATCCACGCTGCCATCAGAAAGGCCCTTTCAACTAATAATCCCATACACAAAATGCAATATCAAATGCTCGTTGGAAATGAGGGTAATTAAAAGATATATTCTGCAGAATATTCTTTTCCACATTTAGTTTTCAAAGTTATTCTTCTCAATTTGCAAAACGTAGTTATTACTTTTGCTCGTGTAATTTCAGAATTATCTTATAGCAGTCCGACCCTTTTTTTTTTTTTTTTTTTTTAAACCAGCAGCTCATTAACGCCTCGCTTGTGGTCTGTATTTGGTAAAATATTATACAAAGAAGAGTTAATCGCTGTTCTGATACAGAAAGTTGGATAGCCTACACCTCAGACATAAAGTAACCTCTTGCCCAGTTCATTTTTAATATTAACGTTGCTGATTTTTCGGACTTCATGGGATGGCATTTGTTATCTTTTCAAATAAATGGAATTGACTCTTATTTTCCCCCCCAAAATATCAACATTAAAGTTCTTCAGCCAAAACCCAAGAACTGGGTGGCCTCATTGGCAGCATGTAGCGTAATATATAAACAGGCTTTATAGACTGATAACCGCATGTGAAAACTGCCCAAAGCTTATTTTGTCTTCCCTGCAGTTTCATTTCCTCAGGAAGCAGCAAACATTTTGTAAATATTAATGCGTTTCTTGTCCCTACATAATCCAGTCTCGTGGGCAGAAAATAGCACCTGACAGTTAAAGGCGAACTTTCCTCTGCATAGACTTATTAATGGTTACAAGGTTTTATTTGACAGCTTCATTAAAACCATCCCAACACCTGGGGAAATGCATTCTGCAAGTGTATCCGAATGAGTTCTGCTGATGACGAGGGCAAACACTTGCAGGCAAAACAAACCGCTGTCTCTTAAATCAGTATGACGTTGACGTGAAAATAATTTTATTATACCATATTTGTCTGAGCTTTCCCCTTGCTGGGAGCTGACGGGGGCCCGCACTGTGAGGTATGCAACACAACAGCGTTGTCAAGCATCGTTTTTACCTGACCCCTCCCTGCTGCTCGGGGGGGGGGAATGACAAAAGCAAGCAAGCAAGCAAGCAAGGGCTGTTATCTGGTTTCCCAACGTGATCTAGGTCGTTCTGAGAAAGGTGTGTTTGAGATTCTCATGGGAATGTTTCAGCTGCATTTTTTTTGCATGAATTAAGAAGCACTTTTGTCCTATGTTTAAAATATTTTACGTATTTAATAGAAGTACTACTCCTTTAAATGTTGTGGTTGTCATGCCACATCTTTGCCTTTTGTCATTCTAAAAGCAGGGAGAGACCCTTGTGTTAAAGTGGATGTGATGCATGAGTGAAACTGTTGGGAAATGAACATGAATTTCTTTTGTTAATATTTGATTACTCACAGGCAATGATTTACGGCTTAGACACTGGATCTAGTGAGAATGCTGTGATTACTGTATTCGGTCTGTTCCCTGTTTGTGTCGAGACTTGGTTGAGTTGACGGCTCATCTTTTGTCTGGCTCAGCCATGCTGATTTCCTCGTGCATTGGCGGCCGCAATAATAGGGGAAGTTATGTTGCATCTGAGCAAAAAAAAAGTGAAGCAACTGAAGTAAATGTGTTACATCTCGACTGAAATAACTTCAGAAGAGAAGTTTTAAAAGTACAAAACCAGAGTATGATAAATATTTGATTCAAATTCAGGTTCACACAGGCTTTGCTACTGTCTGTGATTTAGTGCCCAACATCTTCTTCATGTGGTCTTCCTCAGTTCTGCAACTTGCACTGAATGTTGTCGATTTGTTTCCCTCCTTCTGCTCCGTTTCACTTTGAGCAGCAAGGTGTGGTATACGCCACAGGGCTGATCCTGCACTACGAGCAGCTATCTGCTAAATGAAGTGAAGTGAGAGGTGCACGTTGGTGTTTGTGCACCAACAGGGAACAAAAATGAGGCCAATAAAGCCTAACTTGCAATGATTGGCTGTTGGAGCTATTTGAGCTTCAGGCTGGTTTGTCTTGACAAGAACGATTAGTGCTTGTAAGTGAGAAGAAGGCATATTTTAAAGGGAGACCTCTGATTTAACGCATCAAAGTCTGTTTACAGGTCTGGGGGGATATTTCTGCGTATGTAGAACATTTTGAATGATGCCTTTTGTGGTTCCAGAGGGAGCCGTGCAAAATACGATGCGTTTCCTTAAGTGATGTCACTTCAGGCAATGTTGGTTTGGGCTTAAGCCTGCTTAGTCTAAAAGTGAAGGGATACAGATCAGACTTCTGTAACCAACTCCTCATCACTGCTCGGGGCTAGCGGCTCAAGGCTACATGGGCTGTTAGTCAGGGGCTGAGTTGCATCATGGGTAATTTAGGTGCTAGGTTTTGCTGTGCTTCTGATGCATCCTCCTTTTAATATTTAGTTTGTAACTCCATTGTGAGTCTGACATTGTGGTGGTAATGAAATGCTGAATGTGTGGGTTTCTCTATTGGGCTGACTGTTCTTTGGTTGTGCTGTGTGTCACTGGCTACATCATGCCACTCCACAACAGCTCCCTGAAGGCAAACTCCTGAGCAGGTGCAGCACAAATGCATAGTGGAACTAATTGAAATTAAAAGTCTCTGCCTTGGATAATTTGACTATCAATGATCTGCATCCATTAAAAATCCTTTGTCCTGTGTGTTTACGACTTTAAGGAATAGCTCGGGTGTTTTGAAGTTGGGGGAAATCAGTTACCTAACACTCAGTGTGTTTGTCGAGTAAATGTCGGTCGCCACACCCCAATTTTGAAAAAGCGAACTGCCATGGCAGCAAACGGGGAATGGGAAGAAAAACAAAAAACATCCCAAAACAAAAAAAAAATGCCTTCCAGTTTTAATGATGACTACAAGAAAGATTACCGGTATCCTGTCAATTGTTCTTCAGCAATAAACAAAGGTTGTTATGTTCTTACTTGCCACCAGGGCTTCCGTATGATATGAGAAAGAACATCCAGTTGCAACTGTCTTTCCTAGACAGTCATGTTTGGAAACATGGTTGCAGGTCTCTAAACCGGCCGGTCACGCCAACGGATTGTGAGACTCGTCTGACGAATCGCTGCTGCACTCGAGCGAAGCCTTTTCGTTGCACCACACATTTGCACAATACCTATAAGACTGAAGCAGCTAAAGGATATGCAATCGTTGATGCATCATTTATTTAATTATTTACAGTTTGGCTTTTCCTACTGTGACATGTAAACACACCATTTCCCCTTACTCACTTTGACTAAACTTAAACGGCTCATGGGAGGAAAGGTACGTTCGGGGTCTGTCACAGAAAGTAGAAAGTGGGCGATTTAAAACGTGGAATTCGAGGCTGCCAGGAAAATCGGCGTGTGCATCAGAGGAGGCTCTTGGGAGATCATAGTCACCCAACGTGAACACAAGAGGATAGTTTGAGATAATTGGGGAAAAGGTGAAAAAAATAAATAGGATTCATCAAAAGTGACTGAAGTTACAACAGTCATTTTATATAACATGTATGTGTTGACCAAAAAACTCTTTAGTCACCTATTCCAATCGAAAGTATTTTTTTCTGTCTACGCCTGTTTCCTTCTCTATTCTATGTGAAACAAAAGTCCACATGACTAATCTTGTTGCTCTAAGGTTTTTACAGTCCTGTGCGCTCTAGAATCACATGTCGGTGTTTAACATCTTGACAGTTTTAATCTGAACAGTGGAAGAAAAAGCAGCTTGATGAGTTCCCCTTTTTAATGTCAAATCCAGGTTTATAATTGTTGCCACGAGCAGAGTTGTATGTACTTTTAATATAAAAAGTAAAGCCCAAAGAAGTATCCCATTATTGACGCTCTATGAAGCACAACACCCGCTTATATTTTGTATAATGTTGTGCAGGCACAAGTAAATGCAATCATTAATGTATTATAGTTTAAACAGTCAAGTGACTCATATAATAAGCGGCTGAAAGTTGTACAGGAGCTTAATACCATACATGGAAATATATTCCAATGCCATCTGGATTGGTATGAAAAACCACAAACCAGTGTTTAGAACAACTTTCTTTCTTTAACCACACCTGGAAAAGGTGTTTACTTGTTGTTTGAAACGCTCTGCAGCGATTGAGTGCCGAGTGTCTACCAGCGATTCAGATTACTTGTCAAACGTTGACATTTTGTTTTTTAGTTTGCGTCAGCGCGTTGTGTCTTTTCCTCCGAGGTCTGTGCTGAGAGACGGGCCGCACTATTTCCCGTGTTCGGCTCAGCGAGGTGGTATTTAATTACAAATGCCATACACATTTAAAATGGGATGGTAGTATATCTTTTTCGGAGTGAAGAATGGGTACTGATGAAGAGCATGTAATGCTTTTATTAGACTGTGATCAGTGGGACTGATAGAGAGAGACCCTGGAGCACTTGCTGACCCCATCTCCAATAATTGCCCCCTCTCTGGCCCATGATTGCTGTTAGAGATTCCAATTAGAAAGCATGTGTGGAAGCCCGAGCTGTGTAAGAATAGGCCTTAATTGCCATGAGTTATAATCTAGACTCGTGTAATTGAGCCCCCATCTTTAGGGGCAGCACATCTGACAAATTGATTTAATACTAAAGTGATTCTCCATCCCTAATGGCACTCGGGCTTCTTCACTCATGGGCTACAGGCACCGAATTCATTGTGTGTTGATTACTAACCGGCCTGAAACCTTTCTCTCAGTCCACCCACTCGAAAAAAGCTCAACAACGGACGCACACACACAGTATCGACAGACACGCTTACTCACACAGCCTGAAGCAGCACGCTCATATTCTTCACAAGGTCTCCCTGAGTTGTCATAAGATTTCATAAGCCAAGTAAGTTGAGGGTGAGAGCTTTGTCGTTGTTACTAAACAGGTTTTGCCAGTTCTTTTTTTTTCTTTTTTTTTCTTTTTTTTCTTCATGCCAACATGAGCATATCAGCATGTTACAACGTGTCACTCTTTGAAAGTAGTTCAAGGCGTTTCACATCCTATTGGCTGGCTGAAAGGCTGAAAATGGTGCCAGGTCAAATATATTACGCTACTAAAATGTGATGTCAACTTTTTTGATAATGAAAACGCAAGTTCAGCTTTTTAAAAATGTGTTCATTGTCTTTACTACTCTAGACATTTAATGGCATTTTCTTGACCTAAACTTTATTGTTCATTTTATTTGTGATTTGTTCACTCAAAAACTGTTTAATGACGACCCAATGCTTGTAATATACTATCTTTTACAGTTTGAGAGAAAGCAGAGGTATTGTTACTGTGATACTCTCACTGCAGGACAACCCCCCCCCCCCTCCCCCTCCCCCCGAAGGCTTTCAGAACATGGCACACGTTGCTGACTCAGTTTTAACTCTTTTTCTGCGCCAGGGTCACAATGGCCACAACGAGCGTGTTGACTTCTTAACCAACACCGAGAAGGTTTCCTCAAAGCGGAAATACGGCATCCTGATCGGGCTCCTTGTGGCGCTCCTCATCGTCGCGGCCGTTGTAGCCGTCCTCGTTTGGTTGTTTGTCTGTGAGTACAGTTGACCGTTTTTCTTTTTCTATATCATCCAAGTAAAGGACAATTTAATATACATAACTAAGCTTTTATCTGCGTTTGGATGTTGGACATTTTTATGTCTTAAATGTCTTCTGTCTTGCTATGAAGGCACAGCTCTTTTGAAGAGTGACTTGTTTGGACTTTGTCGTTTCCCCACCAGTGTTTGACTATTCGACTCACTGTACTACTTTAAAGGTACTAACTCTCATCTGGTTCTGTCCTCCAAGTTAAAGATGCTGATTCAATGGCCACTCTACAAAGACACGAGATCCCTTCAACGCAGCTCTTCAGTGGGCATATGAAGCTGGTTGATGTACCGTACAAAGAGCAGCTGGAGTATACCGACAGCAAGGAATTTGAGGATTTGGCAGACAATCTGGAGGCAATTGTGAGTTTGACTTTCAAAGTAGATGACGTCACTCTTCATTCCCTTTCGAACAGCTATATAGTTTTTTTTCTTAACTATTTTAGTAAATTGGTCCACGCGGTTCCCTGCGCTCAAGGATTGTTCCGTAGAGTACTTTAAAAAACGTTTTTAAATGGTTTTAGTAAAACTGGAAATGGCTTCATATCTGCTGTTTTTGAATTTTGTAACTTGATATTTCATTCCATGTCAACAAATCTCTCAGTCCGGAGAACCAGCCAGTTCCTCTCCCTCCACAACGTTATGCTTTTATCAGTAACTGTACAAATGAAACCTGCTCATCCTTTTCAGATGGCCCGTTTCCCATTTTTAGTGCTACCGTTTCAATAAAATCACCTGAAGTTAGATATGGGCGTACAAGTACATGCACAATGTGTGGTAGAGCCACAGAGTATGACTGCTTGTCTGAGACCGTTTGCAGCTGAATGCAAAACAGTTAATTGAGAATCTCATTGTTGTGTGCTTTCTGTGAATTGCATTTATTTATGTTAACAGGCTAATTAGTGCTTTTGTCTGTAGGCAGACAAGTGTAAGTCTTGAACATGTTCTTTTCAGTTGAAATACATCTTCTGTACACAGCTTAAAGAAACCTACAAGAGAGATCCACTCCTCGAAAAATATTACACCAAGTCTGTGGTCACGGCATTCAGGTAATGTGAGATCTCCATTTCTGCTACATGGACCTCTTCATGGCCTTCCTCCCTTCACACAATATGTCCATTTCTTTCTTACCCCTACTTGCACCAGTGAGGGTGTGATAGCCTACTATTGGTCCCAGTTTGATATTCCAGTCGAAGACCTGTCGGTGGTGCCCCAGTTCTCGGAGGAGCGTGTGTTGGAGACCCTGGAGAACGGCCTAAAGATGCAGCGCAGCATGGCGGGCACCGGTAGTATCCAGATCCGTGAGGTCACTGCCTCATGTAAGTACCACCCGGGCCAAGGTGGGGGGGTCACAACAAGGGGCCAAAAGATGAGGACAACCAGCCGTTAGCTGCTGGCTTTAGAATATGACAATTTAACAAAGATTGAATTCAAAGGGTTACGTATATTTTCGCCATTACAGTTCTAAATAAGACAATTGTTGCCTCCCATATGTATTGGTATTGTGTGCGCCTTCGGTTTGTATTAAAGGAGCTCGCTCTGAGTTGTGCTGATAGGATGACAGCAGATAAGCCGGACCTCTCTGCTTGTGCTGCATCTGAGCACATTTGATGCTCTTTGGATCCCCTAATGATATTGGCTGGGCTCTGGGCTGGCTTTAGACAGCCATTTTTCTTTCCCGTCCTCTCAGCATTCCCATTTGTCCACATTGTGGCCACCAGCCAAGTGCTGGTCCTGTGACTCTGTGGTCTCCCTCTTAAAATGATTTCCGTGATTAAAACGTGATGTTACTGCCCAGATGGTGCAAAGTGAGATGGTGCAGAGTGAGCTTCACACCATCGCCAGTTGTAGGGAAATTACACAGAAAATGTGCAACCCAAATATTTTTGGGCAGCCTGCTAACATCAGCCACCTCTGCCCCCTCCACTCCCCCCACCTTCCTCCACTCTCGCTGTCAGATACGGATCCACGCATGGCCAGGAACCCCAGAGACACTGGTGAGTACAGAATGTCCCATTTCAATCACTAATTTTAAAGCTGGCTGGCCGCTCACCATCCTGCCAGTCTGTAACGAATGGCTAGCTTGTACTGTACGTATGTCTGAGATTAAGGCCGCGGGAGCCAGTCACTATGTTGACACTTTTCTTTGACACTGCTGATTTCATGCCTTGGGACTGATTTAAAATACATTACCATCGTGGCCGTACTAGCCTTGCAGTAATGTGTGATCTATAAAGGATGGAAGAACCAGTGTTCAAATGTGTTATTTGTGATCCAGTCGTTGCTTTGCCAAATTAAGAATTGATTGTACACTATGTACTGAATCGCTACACATGCAGTCTATTTCTGAGGAAAACTGTTAGAACCAGTAGAAGAAGATGAAGAACATGAACGGATTTGAATTTGTGTGCTATAAACTGCTTTTGCTAAGTTACTCATATCTATGCTGACTGTATGATTTTAACAAATGTTGTTTTCCCCAGGCGAGTGTTTCTACCGTCTGGAGGCAACGGCAAAGACAAACACGTTTCTCTCACCTGGGTACCCTGAAGGCTACCCCCCCTGGTCTCGGTGTCAGTGGCAGATCCGAGCTTCGGAGGACCAGGCCGTGTTTGTCTCTTTCCCTTTTTTCGACATCGAGGATGACTGCGCCAACGATTTTGTCGCCATCTTTGACTCTTTAAGTCCAGATGACTCTCAGGCAATCACAGCGTGAGTCCGGGGACTGTGAACGTCCACCTGGTTTCAGGAAACGCATCGAATATGCGGGGGAGTGTTACTAATACGTCTCCTGAGACTTGCATGACTTTTTGCTCAGTGACAGTGATACATCATATTCTAATTGTTAAACCTTTGTAGCAGGGTTTGTTTTTGATAGTTGCTCAACCGACATTTGTTGCATTTAGCTTTAATGATCAGGGAGGGGCGGTATGATTCTGTAGTGGACAACCACTACTGAAATGTTGCAGAGGGATTTAGGAGTAAAGGCTTTTTCATGTGGGTGAAAAACATGTTCCAATTCATACCTTTTTCACTGGATTTGTGATTACATTTTTTTTGCAACTGACGCCTTTACACGCATCATATTTTATTAACTTTTAAGACCTTGGTGAGATTGAGTTGGCTCAAAAAGACCTCTGCTCTCAAATCTGTTGAGGGTGCCAACCTGAATCCTGCTGCGCTACTGTGTGTAATTGCACTTTGTCTACGGGGGTGGGTTATGATTCTGGAAACTAGTCTCCTGTCTGAAATCACAGCACTAGCTGCAGGCAATTTTAAACTCAAACCTTTACCAAACAAATATGCGTTCCCAAGCGGTGCATACATTCTTTATAAAGCTATTGAGCGATCAGCTTTATCCAAGGTGACTTGATGTTTATGAGAGCCATAATATAATACTCTATAATGACATTATTCTACAAGCGGTAGATGTATTACTGCTCTTGCAGCTTCATTTACACCTCCATTGCTCTGCCGCCAGCAACGTTGAAACTTTTGGCTAATATAACTGATGTTTGACTTTGAAACTCTGCCCAAGCAATGTGTATGTGGTGTTTGCACAATTCTTCTTCTCTGCTTGTGTATTGATTCATTTTTTTTTAAATTTGCTAAATTGATGTTTTACTGCTTTTGACTTAAGATGTTTTCTGCTGTATATTGGAGTTCCCTCGGTAAATAGTAAAGCTCAATCAGTGAACACATCAGACGTTCCGCGTGTGTTATGCTTGTATTTACTTTTTGCGAACACCTGACGGCTTCTTCCTTCTCTCTCACAGAAAGTGTGGTAAGAGACCCCCCTCCAATCCTCTGGCGGTGCTGTCATCCGGCAACATTATGCTGATTAATTTCATTACTAAAGCCAATCACCAGAGGAGTGGCTTCGAGGCCACTTATTCAGCCATCCCAATGTCTCAAGGTAGTTACCAGTCGTGGAGCACACTATCATTATATATTACATATTTTATCTATGTTGGCGTTCCTTTTTATTAATCTAGTTATGTGTATATTTAAACTCATTAAATAATTCCAATGTGTCATGCTCAAGTGTGAATGTTTGCTGTTTTCTTTTTAGTTCAAACCTGTGGCGGTGTCCTCTCTGGTGCAGAAGGAAACTTCTCCTCCCCACTTCACCCCAGCTTCTATCCTCCTGCAGTGGATTGCAAGTGGACCATCAAGGTTTGCAACATTGCTTTTCCCCCCGCGCCCCTCCACCCGAAACCCCTCCTTCCCCATCCTCCGCTTGCCAACGAGAGGAATGCTGCGGCAGCACTAGAGAAGCCAAGCTGTAAAGTACCTCCTCTATCTTCGTCGGTCCGACTGCTGTTGCAGTTCTTTGTCTGTTGCTGGTGTGTCTGTAGTGTGCGCGTGTCCTCGTGCACGCGTTCACCCACGGCTTGTATGGGTGTGTTTCCAAACCTGTCGTCCTCCATTCACATGGGATACGGGTGCATGTCTTGGTCTGTAGCTGGAGGCGTGACGTGATGCTTGGTAAATAAGGTTGTTATGAACCAGCTCTTCCGCTGTGATGTAGGTCCCTGCAGGGAAAGAGGTCCGCCTGAAGTTCACCATGTTCCGCATGAAAGAGCCCGGAGTGGACATCCGTGTGTGTCACAAAGACTACGTGGAGGTTATGGGCACCAAGTAAGGCTTCAACTTATTTCACTGACAACCAACAGACTTGTTGGTCCAACTTCGACTCACCCTACTTGAATTGCCTTTTACTCTTGTAAGCATATTGCCATCATAGCGACTAGAATCGCAAAAAACACCATACACGTGAATATTCATATTGAACTTTGTTTTGCAGGTATTGTGGAGAACTGTCCTCTTTGGTTCTGACCAGCACCAACAGCAACCTCGACGTGATCTTCCACTCTGACGAGTCCTTCACTGACAAAGGCTTCAGTTGCATCTACAGCGCCTACGATCCTGCAGACCGTGAGTTGAAAGTCCTATTTTTTGCACCCATGTTTATGCGACGTGTTGCGTCGTTGTTGTGACACTCACAGCCTTCCTTTAACGGAGTTAGACGGAGGGATTAATTGCTCAGTTTGAGGGACTGAGACGGCAGCCTGTCTGAGAGTCGAATGAGCTGTTTAGTGATGTAGGCTCAGAAACTGCACCAGTGAAACTCGAGAGCTAATCACCAGGGAGCTTGTTTATTGGGTCCTTTTTTTTTTTTAGTTGCCACTGTCAGTCAGGAGCACACCCCTTTCAATACCCTCCGCTCTTTATGTCGTCTCCCACTTTGACCAAAATGGATTTATAATTGCTGTGATCAACAGGGACCAGCGTTGGCAACATGATGGATGTTGCAAACATACACTGTCACTCCCTCTTGGTCAATTTATCATCATCATATTTCTCTTTTTCTTTTTTTTTTTTGTCTTCTGCCCATTCTCTTTTCTGTTTTTGTGAGCAGCTTGCCCCAACAAATTTGCATGCGCCAGTGGCATCTGCATCAAGAAAGAACTGCACTGCGATGGCTGGAACGACTGTGGCGATTTGAGTGACGAAACGAAGTGCAGTAAGTTCCCCCCTCAACCCAACGGGCGCAGCCCCAAACTCCAATTCCTCATCCACTTTGCTCGATCCTCCTCGTCGCCCCTTAAAGGAATAGTTTCAAATTTCTGCAAATACTCCTATTTTCCATCTTGAGAGTGCTGAATCACGTGAAGCTCAATGGCACACTCATAACTTTACAGTAAGGCTTTGGACAGCAGCCAGTTAGCTTAGCGTGGGGACCAAACACCGGGCGAAATGACTATTCCTGGCTCTGTCTGGAGGTGTCGTGTATGTATGTGATAATAATCTATGGTTTGGCTGGGTCTGCTGATTTCTTGTCTTATTGTCATTATGAGGTGGCCAGACTGCAACAAGTTTCTTACTGAGAATGTAAAATATATTTATTTATTTACACAATCCCCTGTAAAACCACAACTTGTTTTCACGCTTTAGTTCCAGTACTAATTACAGAAACTAGGTAAAATTTTGTAATTATTGTAATTGTGTCGAGGCAGGCTAAGCCAACTCGCTGCTGGCTGTACTCTCGCATTTATTGTCCCACACAAATTAGAGTGGTATTGATCATCTCATTCAACTCTCTGCATGAAAGCGAAAAAGCATTTTTCACAAAATATCTGCCAAATTCTTTGGGGGTCCAATCATTACCTTCTAATAGTTATCTTTTGAACCACTGGTTTAAAGTATAGTCAGAGTTGATAAATGTGCGCCTTTCCAGTCACTCATGTACCTTCTCCTCCGTGGCACTGTTTAATATAAGAATATTTCTCTGACCTTAGATTGTGATGCAGATCAGTATTCATGTGCCAATGGTCTGTGTAAACCCAAACTCTGGGTGTGCGATCGCGTCGACGACTGCGGAGATGGGAGCGATGAGAAAAGCTGCAGTAAGTATTGCTTAAGAACTCGACAATCTAATGCCACGCTGATGGTGCTAACAGAAAGGCCCTGGTCGATTCCTGTGCTGTATCAAGTCATTGTTATGTTGCAAAATCTGTATGACATTTTTGCCCATCTTGCTCCGCGTCCCTACAAGCGCTTAATCATGTACTATACACACTCAAGAAGAAGAAGGGAGACTGGTGAAAATGTTTACTGTAGCTTCACTGCTAATGTTCTTGTGAAAAGTATTTGCTTGTCCTCGGCCTATTGAAGTTTTTCATCAATTTCTTTAAATGTCCTTATCAGGTTGTGGGAAGAACGAGTGGCGCTGTGGTGACGGGGTCTGCATGCCTCAGGATGTTATTTGTGACAAGAAGATAGACTGTCAAGATGGAAGCGACGAGGCCTCTTGTGAAGATTGTAAGTGGCCATATTTATTCTTTCCAGCCAATCGGGCATTAGAGAAAAAAAACCCATATGATTTTCTAAGAATGTTATGCAAGCCATTATGCAATTAACCTCCTGTCAGTCAAATTTTACAAAGATTATGTAGTGACAACGGCATTCCAAATTCATTGCGCTTCTCACGTTCTTTGATCACACTCTCGTTTTCTCCTACTCTTTATCAATTTCCATTTCAATCACTTACTTGGTCAAACACACACACACACACACACAGAGGTATTCTTTGCATTTCCTTTTGATTTTCACTTCTGTGACTAAAGAGGGATATTAGACTTCAACCCCAATCAATACAGCCAATCAATGCAATCTGCTCCTCAATCACAATGCATTGTGCAGTCAATCGTCACTTTGAAGCCTCTCTGATTGCAGAGTTTAACCAGTAAAATTCTATGCAATGCCCTAAAGCTTTGATTGGAATATGCAATGCGTTTTGATTTTGGGACCTGTCTGCACCCCTTTTTAGCTCAAGGCGTCTGTTCTGACTTCAACTTCAAGTGTAAGAATGCAGAATGTGTCAACAAGCTGAATGCCGAATGCGACCGTGTTAAAGACTGCTCTGATAACTCCGATGAGGACAACTGTGGTAAGGAAGATTTGTATCCCTTTGCACCTTGGAAAATGTTTGCTTTTTTTTCTCCCAAAACTGCTGCAAGTGGGCCTTGTCTTCAGTGTCAAAATAGATTATACAAGACCTAAGTTGAGCTGTGCGTTGAGCTGTCTGTTAGAAAGAGCCGCAGGCCTTGACTGATTTATTTATTTAATTCGTTTTTGAAAACAGCTCCTGTCATTTCAAGGTTTTGTGTTTTTCCTCCATTTGGGCCTAAGGGTGTGGCTGTGTTTTTTTTAAATGTTTTTCTTCGTTTGATCAGCTAATATGCCAGTGTGCCTTATTAGGATTCCAAAGAGTCATCGTAGCATTCTCAACCAACTCCGACCTAATAATAGCTTATGAGCTTGATCTAATTTTTCAGATTTTTCCTCCTGATCAAACAAGTCTCACCTATTATTATTATTATTATTATTATTATTATTATTATTATTATTATTTTTTTTTTTGTTCACCAACCAAGGCCCCTCCTCACCCATAATATTGTCTGTTAACTGCCAGGCTGTGGCACAAGGCCCTATAAGCTGAACCGCATCGTGGGAGGGCAGAATGCTGAGCTGGGCGAGTGGCCGTGGCAGGTCAGCCTTCACTTTAAGACCATGGGACATGTGTGCGGTGCCTCGATCATATCTGATAAGTGGCTCCTTTCGGCCTCCCACTGCTTTATCACCAGCGACAACGCGTGAGTCACTTTTTATTTCCATAGCACGCATAGAGTAGGAATGTACGGTCTAACTTTCTAATATGTATTTAACAGATTCCCTCTCGTACATTTGGTGTAAAGCTTGTTGCTCCTCTTTTTAAATGTTGTTATGTATCACAATATTGAACATTTTATTGCATTTCCTTGTGCAATATTTTCGGACTTATTCTGATGGGTTGGAAAAAAAAGACTGTGGAAAACGGGATGATTTTATATACATAAAATTGGCCCTTTATGATGAAATTCATTAAAAACAAACCACCTTTGGGGGCGTAAATTGACGTCTCGTGCATGAAGTATGGCGTTGTATTCATCAGTACCCTGTAGGTGGAGCACTAACCAAGCTGTTCGACCTGAGTCACCTCTGTTTTTGTTGAAGTGAATTTGTTCATTTCCAGTTATTTTTAAAACTTTTTTTTTTCTTCTATATTCCCACCATAAAAACTATTTGCAAGCATTTTCCAGAATACCCAATTGGAATCCACAACTTTTTTCTTTAGATCCATATCACCAGATGTACTATTTTTGCTAAGTGAGGGCAACACAATTATACAAACACATACTACTTTTTGTACTTTACAATTCTTTTGTTGTGTGTTTAATTGCGTCATGTTGAAATCTCCTCTTATCGTATTGTTTCCAGGAGGAAAGGCTCTCACTAGCATAGGTCGAAGTGTTGTTGTGTTGAACACTTGTTTGGTTCTACATGTACAGTAACCTTTGCCCCCCTGATACAACCACAGTCACCTCGTTGCATCGAACTGGCAAACCTACAGCGGCATGCAGGACCAGTACAAGCTGGATGACATACAGCTCCGATTAGTACAGAGGATCATCACCCACCCGGATTACAACCAGATGACCTTTGACTATGATGTTTCACTGCTGGAGCTCAGCAAACCGCTGGAGTTCACCAACACCATCCAACCCATCTGCCTACCCTCTCCGTCCCACGTCTTCCCTCCGGGCATGACCTGCTGGGTCACAGGCTGGGGCGCGCTCCGAGAAGGAGGTATTATGCGCGAACGGGGAGATTGTGGTTCGAACTGTCGGCATTTGTTGTTGTCTTTTCACTGCAACTTATTATACTATATACAAGTTGTTGTTATTATTAATACTTGATTGTGGGTGACCCACTCTACAGTTGTGCTTTTTCCTGTTGCCATATCCAACTCGCATCAAACTGACGTCCCACTCCTCCCCCATTCTTCCTCACAATGAGCTATTCATCTCTGTCCTTCATCTTCCTTACCAGCCCGCTTTATTCTTCTCTTCATCTTTCTCATTTAACCCTTTATTCTTCCTCTCTTCTTCCTCCCATTTCTTTATCTTTCCCATCATGACATACAGCTCAACCCTCCCTCCCTTTTTCCTCTCATCTTTTTCAAATCTGCTCTATTTCATTACGCCTTCTTCCACATCCATACATCAAGACCGACCCCCGCTCTCCTGGGAAGCCTCTTAAACCTTCATTAGCTAACACTATTCCGGACCATTAACACCTTTCCATGTTAATGACGAACACTGAGGTCACGTGGCCCCTTTTTTGTTCCGCACTTGCAGGTTCAAAGTCACAGCGGCTCCAGAAGGCCATGGTGAAAATCATCAACGACACGGTATGTAACACGGTCACAGAGGGCCAAGTCACCTCCAGGATGCTCTGCAGCGGATTCCTGTCAGGAGGAGTCGACGCATGCCAGGTGAGAGCGAGCAACACGTTCCCCAGAATAGGATAAAAGGACAAAGTGATAATACAGATTCACACTTTTATAATTATCACGCTCTCACCTCCCAGACCCAATGTATAACCGCTCTCCTCTTACTATCGTCACCAGGGAGACTCTGGAGGCCCCCTGGCGTGTTTCGAGGAGAGTGGGAAGTGGTTCCAGGCCGGCATTGTGAGCTGGGGGGAAGGCTGCGCGCGTCGCAACAAGCCCGGCGTCTACTCGCGCGTCACCAAGCTGATAGAGTGGATCAAGAGAGAGACAAAGATTTGATGATGTCGGTGGGAATAGAGCGGGGATCGACATCATAGTGCTGAGAATAATTGAGATGGAAATTTTTGAATCCAATTCAGGACAAGTCTCTCTAAGATTTATTAATTTAGCAGCAGAGAGCGGATTTTATTGCACGGATCCAACCCATGAATTACTTTCTTTCAGACTACCGTTTTTCTACTAATGCCACACACACACACACACACCTACTGAACCTTTTTAACGATTTTAAAAAGTTAAATTGTAAACCAGAGAGATGCTCTCATCCTCTTGGGCAGCAGTAAATGATGCATTTTGTCTTGTTTTCATTCTGTACAGAACTATGAATTTTAGGTTGTATTTTAAAGTACTAGAACTCATTTTAGCCTCGAGGCATGTATAAAGTAGAGGGACATGGTTCACTGGGATGTCACTTATTGGCCTGTGGACTGCATCAAATGGTCTGTATTTTGGGCGTCCCCAGCCTTGTTTTTGGTTCTCGCCTTCTTGTTTTTTGTCGGTCGCCATGTCTGCATTTTACAGCGTGAGTAGAAGACAACTCAATGCTGAATAAGACCAACAATCCTTAAACTTCCATACGTTGAAAACGCACTGTGAAAGGTTGGACTTCTAAGAGAAGAGGTCAGAGACCGGATAAAGCCACGGTCGAGGCCTGTCAATCAATAGCAAGCCCCTTTTCTCCATAACGTACCAGCTTTATTATTTTACTTTAAATTGGAACATAATTAACTAAACATCATGCTGCTTTCACAAAGACTTGGTAATTATGACCATAAACTCAAGTTTGTAAAGTTTACTTTGGGTCATGTTCTCATAGTTCTGTCTCTAGGCACTTCAGAATTGGCCCTAACGTCACAGAGGTTTCACCACTCACCCTTTTTAACGTAGAAGCATACATAGTTTTTTTTGATTGATTTAAACATTCATCTTCCGATCTGCCAGACAGCTGCTGGCCTCAAGTTCAAGTATGAACTTTGAGACATTAGCATTAAGGTTGACAGGAAACTGATGGCTTTTGCACACGTCTCACTCGTTAAACTCAGGGTAATGTTGTCCTCAGTCACACTGAAGCAGTTTGCCTGATCAATGCAGTCGCTGTGAGAGTTTCATATGTAACCAACAACTCAACTTTTATATCTGACATTTTACTTCGTCTTACACTGTCCATATTGTCCTGGATAAGCAGACCAATGATTCGTGTAAATGTTATTTATTGAAGTGGATTTGTTCAAGAAAATTCTCCGCAGACGTTCTCTTATTATGGAGCCTTATCGTCAAACTATTAGAGCTTGAATGTGTATTTTTCATGAATTGGGGAGATGTCAACTTTTGGATAAATTGTATTTTCATGGGCATTGTACAGTGTGGTTTTAAATATATGGACATATTTTAAAATCTTGTGTTTTTAATACAAACGAGTTTCAGTAATAAAGATCTTTCATCTAACTCCGCAGTAATTGCATTAGCTCTATTATTAGTCCTTGGTGGGGTTCTGTATTCTGTTGTGCATGATAAATGCAGGTCTGGTGAGACCTTGTCCCCCTTCACAGCGGAATTGTAATGAGCATGTTACTCTCCTCCCTGTCGTGAGCAGCATGCCTACCTGGGGAACTGAGGTGACAACACACGCTCATATTGTCAAATAATGTCTGCCTTTGTCCCAGCTCTATCCTATTACCCTGCAAGATGGGCACGGTGACTTCGGGAGGTGGATACACGTACAGTGGGGGTTTCCACTATTTCATCTGTCTTCATTAAAAGCAACCCACTAGTGAGGGGAATATGAAAATCAACATAGACAGTGCTGCTAATTCACGTATTCATCATTGTTGCTACATGGGAAGCTTTGTTTGTCGATGTTACAAGCTACACACCAGGTTTATAACTCCGAATTCACAGAAGCCAGTTCTTTTATCGGAAATGGTTTTATTTAAATATAAATATGTGTACAAAGGTACAAGCAACAATAGCTCATTTTAGCAAATAAAATTCTTAATACATTATTAAAAGAATCAACAAACAAATGGCAATTAGTTGTGTTCCGAAAAAAACAAACACAAATACATAGTAACTGCATTCAATGATTGATGAACAACTTATGTGGAACCAAATAAAGATCGATACATATGTATATAAAGATACAATAGAGCAGCTTACAGGCTGTACATTAAGGCTTATATAAAATATAAAAATAAAGACAAGCGATGATGTTTGCCGCCTCACTTTAAGGGACATTTCTTCTCTCATCAGGCTGCCTGGTAACAGCTTTTTAGACAAATGGCAGTACAGGCATACTGAAACAACCAGGAAGTGGAATGCAACTGGGCCAGGTGTTGAAACCAATGTCTCAAACATGAAATGGACATGAATTAAAAACGCTGAAGATTTTCACTAGACACATCATTTGCATGCAACAGAGAGAAAGTATGGGCTCCGCCATTTGTACAGATACTTAGTGTTTCAGGGTAGTACTGTTACTTGTAAACATATCGAGACAATTTGATTGAGAGAACTTGAGCGTATGGTCCATACTAGGACGGCCTTGCACGTCTTTCCGCACCTGAAGATGCCGTTGCATTCAAGTTTACTTTGAGTTCAAGATTGCCACTATTTTCCAAACCACCATTTTTGATTGTACTGGTAATCGCCTCCTCTGCATTTTACAATCAGAAAAACAGTACTCTGGGTCGGACAGCAGTCTTCAGCCCCAGTTTTCCCCTAAACAATTATCACCATCTTTGGGCTTTCATGACCTACCTTGTCCGTCTTGGTAACATCAAGCCGTCCATTACAGTGACGGCTAAAATTCACATTCTCTTCATACAAGTCCAACGTGCTGGACAAGTCCAGGGTTCTTATCAGAAGAGGTTCCAGTAATACAGCTGAGGCCACCACTGATTAAACTCTTCCTACAGTATCGTGCCTGAAGCACTTGTTGTTCTGTGGAGCCAGCCTGTTGTGCAGAATAGTTTTTCTGTCTCTGTGGATAGCTCGGCCTTTTGTGGATGATAGAGATACAAATGTGCTTGGAATTCCTTTCGCATGCCAACAAAACACCAAATGATCGACAACCTTAGGTTGTTCATGTTTTTTTTTTTCCTGAAATATGTCTTGTATCTAATGTCTTTCAAAGTGTTTTAGAGTTCTTGTTTAACATTTATTGTTGACACAAAGTCAGATCTGAAAGGCAGGTAAACGGCTAACCCAGTCATTGTGGCTACCCAAATTCAGGAGAGGCTTTTGTTTTATTTTCTTGTTGGCGCTGGCACGGAGACTGAATGTCGCCACAGGCTTGGGAGGTCATCAAGTAGATGTACTTGATGAGGTATCACACTGTAATCATAGGTTTGACTTGAACATCACAATCTGCTGAATTCTCCATCTCAGGAGCTCTACAGACCCCCCCCATCCATCACAACAAATAAAGGTTGTTGACACATGGCTCCCTCCAAATACAGTCCAAACAAGTCCTTTAAGGACCGTCTGAGCAAGGTAAGTCTCTGTTCATGTTAGTCAAGCCACATATGGACGTGACAATGGTTATCTGCTCCTGTACTTTTTTTTGTTTGTTTTCTTTTTTTTTTCCTCCGTCAATTCTCTTGTCCAGTCAGACGTGAGTCTGCATACGTTGTGAAGGCCGGCCATAGTCGGACTGCTGGGAGGATACTTGTGAGGAGGCATAAGAGAAGCGGGACGAGCTGGACACCTTGCTGGCCTGATCTGACTGGTCGTACGCGTCCACCTTTTCGTAGGAAGCAGGCTTCACGTAGCTCGTGAAGGCACGACCATAGGTAGCAGGGAGGTAAGCGGAGCCACTGTAGACGGGATCGGTGGGATAAACGCTGGCCGGCTGGGCGGGCTGCTGTTGCTGGGCGGCTTGCTGCTGCTCATACGCCGTCCTGCCTGCCGTGGTGGTTGCGTATCGGTGGGAGAAGTCATAGACGCGCGGCTGGGTGCCGTGCTGGCCGTACACGGGGCTCGGGGAGGGCAGTTGGGATGGAGTGTAGACTGGCCGTGAGTTGGGCACGTACTCGGAGAAGCCACTGCTGCGGATGTGGCGGTCTTCGTTGCCACGGACGTTGTAGTAGCCATTGGTGGGGTCCTGTGAGAAGGAAATTAGTGTGAGCTCTGCGTAGTTCAGCATTATGTACAATGGATGAAAGTAATGCGTTCTAGCTAAACTGAGAGTGTCTCTTCTCTTCATCAGTTTTACCTTGGATTCCGATCTCTCGTCGTCCTCCTCTTCCAGGAGGTCGCTGTGCTCTGTGCGCGATGTCCCAGGAGACTCGCTGCTGTTCGGTGCCTGAGGGAAGACCAACCATATATGAAGAATCACTTGGATGAGCAAGCACCTCATAAAATAAGAAAACAGTCAGGATATAATGTTGATGTGTGAATGCGAAGGTGCTTAAAAGAAATTCACCATGGGCTCTTTGACGTCCTCCTCGTCATCGTTACCACGCGTAGCGTTGTGATCGCTGTGAACAATCTGAACTCTGATGTCGCTTTTGGAGAGACGAGTGCACCTTTTACCTGTGGGAATTGAAAGGAGGAAAAGCTTTATTTGACCGAACTAGGCAGACCTGTATATCGAAATTGACATTGAAACTACATTTAATCACAGAAGAAATGGCTCAAAAATGGACAGGAGTTGTTCGATTTTTGGCTCACAAATGAAAAGGACTTTAATCTGTTTGATTTGAAGAATTGCCCATACTAACCATTGAGCTCACCTTTGCCTGTGTGCCTGCAGCAGAGGGAGACCAGAGTGATGACACAGATGAGCAGGACACAGCCTCCACCAACTGCTCCACCAACAATAATCAACATGGGGAGGGCTTCTGCAACCAGAACAAGAAGGACAACAGTAAGGAAAAGTGTGGCGTAGCCGGTTTGTCGAGAGAAGTGGAAGGACGGAGTGAGAGATAGTAGAATATAAGTGTCAAAGTCAAGAACGTGCAGATCAGAGCAAAAAAAAAGAAAGAAGGAGATCCATTCCATTGTCCTGCTGATCCCAGAAACTTCAGAGCCTACGAGAAGTCATCCGCGTTAAGCCCCGGCCTGCTCGCAGCCAGCGTATGCTCATGCGGGCGATCCGGCATCGCACAGCACTGCTATTGTCACTAATCTCTCCAAAGGAAGGGTAACAAGGCCTGACATGCAATGAAGCAACAGACAGTAATCTAATTAGAGATTCCAGGAGATACCGCTGCCCATTTCTCTAGAGACCCTACTCTGCTACGTTGATTTAAATTACTGGTGAGGACCTTATTTTTGGTGTTCGCTGCAACAAAGGCTTCCAATGACAGCAGTGTAGTAGTTCTCCCGCAAAATTCTAAGATCACGTAAAGCGACCAGCAGCTTAAGACGCTGAATTTGACACTGGGATGGAGGACATGAATCCTCCCGCAGACACATGTGGCTTCCTCTAATTGGCTTTTGTCCCCAATCAATAACTATGTTATGGTGCAAACATATTCATTAAAGGAACCATCTGCTGATTAAATCATATCGATTAGAGGAGTACACTGTAATTAAGATAAGCACAAGACAGGAGCCCTGCGTTGGCCTCTTCTGGCCTCCTTCACAGCAGAGTTTGAGTGTATCATTTTAACTCCGTTTGGGATTAATACACCTGTCGCTGCGTACCTTGCTCCTTCAGCGTGACGAGGGCGGTGCCTGTGCCGAAGCGGTTCCACGCGGTGCAGTTGTAGCGCAGCTGGAAATCCTGCGCCAGGGTCTCGGACAGCACCAGGGCAGACGAGACGCCGTGGTCGCTGGTTACGGTCTGCACTGAGAAACGGCCGGAGGAGCCAGAGGACAGGCTCGTGTCTCCGAAAGTCCACACCTATGGAGAGGAGCGGGAGGAAAGACGACGAGGGGGAGTAAGTCACATTTCTATGAAGAGTTGCTGACCGGCGAGCTAAGCAGAGGCCTGCGCGGCTGTTTTCAACGCTTAAATCCCGGCCCGCCGCCGACCGGACAAAAAGTTGCTCTCTCTGTCTCGTTTTGTCTCTGCCGACCCCTTAGGTGCTCCGCGGCTGACACAGCTCACAGGCTCATGTTTAAGTCGCCTCCCACGTCTGCCCTGCGGGTGAGGTGAGGTAGCTGCGCCATGAAATAAGGCTCCTCTCTGCTGTCTCCAGCGCAGGGACAGCAGGGCACCTGTCTCACGCCCTAATTACCCTCTCTCAGCCCGGCGTGCGTCCGGCAGTTCAACGGGGTCAGTCAGCCCAGTGATGCCTCTTGGGCCGCTAATTGAATGGGGATTCACTGAGACCTACAGGAAGCTGGTCTCCCACAGCTCTGTGAACTCCACTGCCTCTCTAGTCAATGTCACGGCAATCGCAGTTGTGAATATGTTTGTGTGTGTGTGTGTGTGTGTGTGAGTGTTTTCCAGTGTGGGAAGTGGTGATGTGATGGTGCAAAAGTGTGAAGGTGAGGTCAGGGGTAAAGATGCACTGAGCCATCGCTCTGATGTTGGTGTGGCCAAGAGGAACATGATGAACAGGTTGTAAGGTCCCAAGCGCAGTGAAATGACACACGACACAAATAACTGAGCTCACTCACAATCTTCTCAGGCGGGGGGCTGCTTCCCACCCGGCACTCCAGCTTGCCCTTGGAGTGCTTGACAGCGTGCTGCGTAGCGTCCACTGTGAGGATAGGTGGGCCTGGTGGGAAGGAAGAAGCAATGGCAGAGTGAGAAGATCAGAGAGTAGAAATGGGTACATAGATTATGAAATATTGACCAATGCCAAACTGTCACCACATTGGTTCAAACGTCACAAGCAACCGTAGATACTCTGAAAAGAAGCCACTCACCGTTCACGGTCAGAGTGACATCTCTCTCTGCCACCCCAATCCGAGGCACGATGGCCTTGCAGGTGTATGTTCCAGCATCCTCCTGGGTAACAGCCTTCAGCTGCAAGGTGTTGCTATTGCTGAGCACCTAGGGAGGAATCCAGAGAGAGGAGTGAGAAGTGTGTTGGGGAGAGAGAGAAGGAGCGAGGGGAGAAGGGGCAGACAAAGGAACCCAGGACCTTTTATCAGCGGCCCACTGATTGTAGAGCCAGCGCAGAGGTGGGCTGACCGTTGTAACAAATGCTGGTGGTTTAAGTTTAATTTCATTGTGAAGAGCTTTAATCACGGCATTAAGCACTCCAGCCACCCCCTCCCTACATCCACCCCCACATCTCCACCCTCTCTCCATTTTTTATTTTTATTTCAGCACGCTCATGGAGTAACCCAATTAATCTATTACTCGTAGCTTTTTGAGGGGCAGCGGGTGGATTAGAAAAAATCCAGTCTGCGTTTTTTTCTCCCCGTCACTCTTTGAGATGACAGCATCGCTCACGCCACCCTGCGGCATTCCTCACGCGAGGTGTTTTCTCCAGCACCAGGAGAGAAGCTTACCACGCTGGAGCCTTGCTTGGTCCACGCCAGGGTCAGAGGAGGGTTTCCAGTCCATGCACAAGTGAAAGCAGCATCCATCCCCATGTCCACCGTCATCGGCTTGGGCTCCGACAGCAGTCTGGGGCCAACTAGGGGAAAGCGACACAAACGGCCATAAGAGGTTTTCACGATAACATACCTCGAGAAAGTGCAAAATACGTCGCTAAGCGAGACTTTGTAGAATATTTGCCTGTTTCAACTCACATTGGACATCGACTAGAGTGCTGACGTTGGTGCTGCCCACAGAGTTGGACACCTCACAGGAGACGGGGTCTGTGAAGTAGGAGTAGTCCACTGTCACCTCAAGGCTGTCCCCATTTGCCTCGGAGATGGGAACTCCTCCTTTTGACCACCTGGGACAGATGAATAATTACATTATACAGTCGCATTGGTTCGGGGTGGGCATTCAGCCATGCGAATCAAAGTGGTTATTAGCCGATTCATGGCTTGTGCCAATCACAATCAAACGCTGCCAATCAAGCAGCCCCATTTAATCCAATGAATCTACAAATCACTTGCATGCTTATTCTGCTTCTTTCTGAATTACAACTTTACAACGGTTGGCCTGCTGGCAGTATATGATGTCTCAAAGTGGCTGTGTGATTTTTGCCGTATCAGCATCTTACACTGCTGGCTCTGCATGGATGGTGGCAGGATCGCAGTTAAAAATTCAGATTAAAATAAATGATGGATACCTGTATCCAGTGATTTCCGGATTGGCCGAAGCTGAGCAGATGAAGAGAACCTTCGCTCCCTCAGCTACCGTCTGAGGCTGGACTGATAGAGTCACTGAAGGAGGGTCTGTGAAAAGCAAAACCTTTGTTACTTTATGGCCAAAAAACAACACTATTCACATAATCAAATGTGCGTTTCATATTACTGTGCAAAGCGTGCACTCTGCTACAACGGTGCAATACTTTGGTTGTCTGTGTACAGCAGCTTGAGCAGGGACACTCACGCTGGACATTGATAGTGACGGAGATCTGTCGTCCAGCTGGGGCAGCTTGGTTGAGAACCCTGCAGGTGTAAGTGCGTCCAGAGTCGCTATCCTCAGGAACAATTGGAAGCATACTGACAGCCGCCTCCTTCTTTCCATCTCCAAGCAGAGTCTGTAGAGTTGCACAACAACTGTTAGATCCTCCTTTTTTGTGCAAACAAACCAAGCTTTTAATGAAAGAATGACTCCTTTTCCGTTGAGCAGAACATGCAGAGCATCAGCTCAGTGGCACACAAGCGAGTCGCCTGCTCTATGTGACTGCACCGCTAACTGCAGGTCTCATTTTTTCCCATGTAAGGCGTTAAAATTGTCATCCCCTTCTTGGAATGGCAGTTAAATCAGATATTTTACGAGGCAGCGGGGGATATTGTGCTGTTCCCACATTTCTGAGAGTGTTCCCCGTCAGCGCTACTTGTTTGTCATCATCTTTTAAATCTATTTACTGCTCCCAGAAATCAATATGCCTAAGTGAGGAAAGGTGTATATTCTGGTATTCTGAGGATATTGCTGGCGGCGCTCTCACTTTCTCTTTGTCTTCCTCGTACACACACTCAGAAAAAAAAAGGTGATGTTTTTTGTGTTTTTTTTTGGTTGGTGACAGTGAGGAAGAAGTGTTCTTCATCTTCCACATCTAAGGAAGAGGGCACGGGCACGCTGAGATTCCTCCATGGACAGCCAAATCAATGGACGCAGGCTTTCCCCTCCTCAGCCAGAAACCGAAAAAGCACTATACGCTGGATCAAATCACATCACTCGCTGACATCACCCCTCGCTAAGACAAAGCTTCCTCTGCCCTCAGTCTCATTTCTTAATGGTAGAAATAATCTCCTGTTTTTCTCAAAGCCATCTCATTAGTCAACTCTATATTCTTTTTTTCATCTATTCTGCTTACCCCCCCCAACCCCCCCGTCTTCTCCTCCCTCCCCCCCTCCAATCCTCTGCCCTCGCTTCTCGCTGCCGCCTTAAACGTGGCGTTTAGCGTCGTTTAGCATGGTCAGAGAGCATGAAAAATGTGACACTTTCCCAGCCGTGGCTGGCTTACGCTCTGGCGCATCCCCATTGTGTTTCTGCATTGTTGTGGGTTATTTCTCCTCTGCAGAAACTCTACTGTATGAAACGCTCATGCCTGCCTGAGCTTTGGCATGCTCCAGTTATGCTGTAGTGTCGCTGCATTAGGGAGCAAAGGGGGGGGGGGTTAGCGGCGGCAGGGAGGCGGAGGCGAGGAGAGTGTGGGGGGGGGGGGGGGGGGGGGTCAGGCAGGAGTGAAAATGGGAGGGGGACTGCAGAGAGGGAGCAAAGAAATTGTGCGATAGACGGGTGGTGATAGAACAAAAAAAAATGTGAGACCATGAAAGGAAGATTAGAAAAACAAAGAGGAATCATCCCCTTAGAGAAAACACAAGTGATTTGAAGAGCTTTGCATTCATTTCTGTGGCGTTTATTATGTCATAATATAGTGTGGTTGTGGGTGTTTTCATGGTGATGCTGGGAAGAGATGTGGACTAAGATAGAGATACGGTACCTTGGAATAAATTGCAGTCTCCATGACCTCTCCATCTCTGTACCAGGTGATCTCAGCAGCAGGTCTGGCTCCCGAGGCTCTGCAGGTGAGATTGTGCGGTGTGTGGGCCTTCAGACGTACAACGGGGCCACCCTCCACCACGGGGTCTGAAGGAGGAACTGTAAAGCAGAACAAACATACAGCTCAACGCAAAAAAACTCCTTACGGCTCCAGGCCGGCACGGAGTCCCGAAGAGGCCACACTGTAATTGAGCACGCTGCTGCTCTCAGCTCAGCATCAATATATCGCAACATAACAGCATAAGAGGCAAACAATATCTTCTTATGGCCATGTGTCTTAACAAAGTGTGGTTTCAGCCAAGAGAAAAGAGAAACAGTTTTCATTTAAAAAGAAAACATACTCAACCATATGTTTTTCCTTTCTGGGGACTAGCATTATTACTCTATTTGCGCTTACTGTTGCAGAGTGATGTTTCAACTGAATTACTTATTTGTCCATTTATTTGCATGGTTTCACTCGCACCACTGGCAAGCCAAGCGTGCCACCCCCTGATGAAGGCGTCTATCTCCCCAACGAATATGAGAAGGCGTAAACATGGGGTTTGTGCTGGCCTTTCTCGCTCCCTCCGCCGAACCAATTTCACTGTGTGTATCTGAATTGTCAGAGGTCCTTCCGCTACCGCAACACGGACACTAATGGAATCCGAGTGCTAGGTGATTTTAATTTCCATGCCGATTCCCCTGACTGCACTCCTGCCGTTGACTCTTTTGACTGTGCGGGATTGCTTTGGTCTCATCTGGCCACATTGATTCGTAGACAAGCGCACACATACACACACACACACACACACACACAAAGGTGTGTGTACCACTTTTGCACACCCTTATGTCCAAAGGTAAACATAAACCACGGGTTTGTGAGCAATTCACATAATTTGCTTTATATATTTATGAATTGCATATAATGTACCAGTGGATTTGGTATTTCAGACAGCGTTAAATTGAAGGAAAAAGACCCACATGGGTGTCTGTGTGGGCATGTGCTGAAAGCTTTGACAGTGACACGGGGCACATACAGGTCGGTTGGTGAACACGGGGGAGCTTTCTGAACCCATTCATTCAGTTGAAACATTCCTACATGCGCTTGTGATCGCTTTCTGCTTGCCTTTCCATTATAAGCCTATCTGTACCGCTTGTCACTCTCATTAACTCACACTTGCACCCCTTAATAGCAACCGATAAATTCAAGGACAACAGGCACTGTGGTGAAAGCTTTGCGATGTGGCATAAGCTGATTAACTAATTAAAACCTCCCTCCATAAGTTGTGCCTTAACTCTTTGTAATACTTTCACGCGGCGCGACAATTAACAGGACGGGTTTGCGTAGAGTTCCTTTAGGTGCCACCAGATGCCAGCAGTGCTTTTCCAATTCCGATCCCCACAGGACCCCCCCACCCTCCCCCACCCTGCCTCCCTCCCATTCTCAACCCCCCCGAATGTCTCTGTGAAGAAGTAGATCACTCACATCATGTTAATGTAAAAAGCGCCTTGCCGTTGACAAATGTTGTGGCTCACTGTAAAATGTGCTAACTGTGCAAACCCTGACGCTCAAGCGGCTACGCGAGTCATTTGTGACTGCAGCAATCACATTATCCTAGACATCCATGGTCTTGATTATCGCTTCTCAGAGCAGTGGGTTTCTTTTTCTTTTTTTTTTTCCTTCTAGATGAATCTGTTGGCTGAACCTTGCCTGGTTTGAATGATACTTTCAGGACATGATGCAGAAAACTAGATTCAAACTGAGGATATCTTCTGAGTGGAGAAAAACATGTTTGTGAACCGCTAATTCTTTTTATCAATCTACGTGAAGACGTTCTTGAAATGAGATTATCTCGTCTGGTGTACGCGTTATTTGTAGAACGGTCTCCGTGTCTCTGTGCTACGTGATGAAAACACTCCCCTGATTGTTCCCAAGTGCTGCCAGCTTGCAGGCCTTGGCACGAGGGCTGGCTGTGAGGATCATGCATGAGCCGTGTATCTTACCTAGTACAGTCAGCTTAGCACGGTGGGAGCGCAGTCCTGCTTGTGTAGCTTGACACTCATACACCGCGTCATCCTCCAACTCTGCCGAATCGATCAGCAAGCTGTGCTCGCCTGATAGCGGGTCGCCCATCAAGGAATACCGCTTCCAGCCTGCGTGAAGCCGGCCGGGAGAATAGAGGATAGAGAATAGAGACAAACAAACCCAATAAAACAACACGTCAGACTTGTGCTTTAAACAAGGGAGGGAGAAACGTGCCTCTTTTTAAGACACAAATGAAAGCATGAAAAACCTCAGTGAGCAACCGGCGTTGAGCCTTTGTGTTAGTAGAGTGGTGTGAGATAGGACATGCAACACGTGAGAGGGCTGCTGCATGAGGAGTCTGTCCTTTAAAGACAGACACAATGAAGATTGGGTGGCTAAGGTCGAGAGGAAGCCTCTCCACCTCTTCTCTCTAGTCTACCGCACATTTAAATGTCAGTGCGTGACAAAAGCCAATTGATTATCTACCTTCCTACCAGACCATTAAAATGCTAAACAACAAATTAAAGTTTGCTGTGTGTGTGTGTGTGTGTGTGTGTGTGTGTGTGTGTGCAGCAGTGGCCACCCTGTCTGCGATACATTGTTCACTAAACATTAATTTGCGTAAAACTCCGGCAGTTGACACAGAGTGACTTGGTTTCTAATAAGACCTTGCATTGATCGTGGTAAGACACACTGAAGAGAGAGCCATAAACACACGGAAGGCAGGAGACATAAACTGTGATAATACCTGGTAGGTCTCTCTCTCCACCCAGCGCCAGGCCATCTTTGGTCCATTGCACCATTCCTCGATAACCCACAATCACACAGGGTAGAGTCACGGACAGACCCGACACGACCACCTGGTCCTGGGGTTGCTGGGAGAAGTGGGCTGCTTGGGTGGCTGCTGTGAGAAACACAAGGAGGGAGAACGCAATGTGAACACAAATTGATTTACAGTTCATATTTTCTATGACGGCCGCCGGACAGCCGGACTGAAATTCGCAAAACAGCTGCGAAATATATAATGGCGCAGAATACTCCTGATGGTGTTTTATATGGTGTAACGGCTGTGGGTTTCTGCACTGCAGAGATGCAGAGATGCAGTGTGAGAAAAGAGAAACCTGCCCTGTAAGGGGTGTGAAAAAACAGGTTAGTATGAAAGAGGGTGGACTCGTGTTCTCACTCTGGTTTTCATGGCACTCGCTGAGAAAATAGAGGCTGAGATGTGTGAAATGTATTTATTTCCTTCCCCCCAATGAATGTTAGTTCCAAGAGTCGGCTGCGCCTCCTGACTTATTTAAGTCTTTCTCAAGACCATATGGTTATGCTCGCTGACGTGAAACAAACACACTTCTGGGGAGGAAAAAAACGCCACTCTTTCAGTGTGCTTTTTTGTAAAAATGGATGTTAAACAATCAAAACTCCATTAAAGTTCCCAGGGGACCCGTCCGTTCGAGCCTGCTGAAAGTCGGCGGAGACACCTGCAGTTGTTGGGCTGCTGTGTTTATGTATGGCGCACGGTCCCGCTGGATTATCTGGCCTGCCTTCATGCCAAGACAGAAACCACGCGGCGTGAATACGGTTGCGTGGTTCCAACGGTTTGTGCCACTATGCTGAAGATTAAGTATTAGGAACACCAGTGACGGGGGGGGGGGGGGGGGGGGGGCAAGACTATGGAGGTAACTAATCTGTAGGGGGAGGTGGGAGCAGAGGGAGAGAGGCAGTTGGTTGGTTATCTAAGTGGGGTGTCTGTTTGAGTCTGCAAAGAGGACTTAAAAAAAAACTTCAGTCAGTCTCCCTCTCTCTCTTTGTTACTGGGTGGAGAATGGAAGGGAAGGGGGACAGAGGAAGATAAAGAGGGTTCTATTCAGCCAGTGCTAAGCCCCCCCCTGAACTGCTTCTCTTGGTGGCAGCGCTTAAACAGACAGGGTTGCCCCCCCACCTCCCTCCAAGCAAAGAAAGCTGCTGAAAGGAGGGCAACATACGGCGGCCAGAGACGCGCTATTGTCCCCTTGTCCCTCTCTTTTAATAGGCCTCTTCATTTCCAATCAATCCTGCTAAATGCAAGTTTAATAGCTTTTCAATAGCAGCTTTTCCCCCCAGAGGGTAGCTGGGATTTTCTCTCTCACCCCCTTTCTCTTTCCCCTTCTCTCCCCCCACTTCTTAGGCTTCATTCTTTCTAGTCTTCTCCCTTTTTGAATGGGGGGCTTCCGAGGTTGTTGGCAGTGTTTATTCTGCACTCAATTATCCACTTCATCTCCGGGTGCACTGTGTGCTAAACCCTGCCGCCCCCCCTCGCTCCATTTGCACCCTCCTGTCTCTGTCACCCAATAGCACAATTGTGGCCGCCAAACAGTGAGGTCATCAGGAACGCGAGTTATCCGTGGGCCGCACGAATGTGGTTCTCAACTGTCTCTACAAAAAAAAACATTTTCACATGAACCCATTCTTTCTCCTCTCTCCATCTGGGCTACAAGAGATGTTAATAGATTGCTAAAAGGAAGGAGACCACAAAACCATGAATGTTCGCTCTCCGATAATGTCTGCCATCGCGTCTTTCATCATTTTACCAAGCGTCTAAAAAGCCTTTGGAGCCGTGTGTGCAAACAGGTGTATGTGTGTCATGCACCGTGGATCAAAGCAGGCTAATTTGAGCGCGTCAATGAGAAGCAAACCATCTTCAAGCTGAGGCTATTAAGCGTTTCGCAAAGGCATTTCCTCATCGTACTTTCAAAAATGCTGTCTGTCTGCCTTTTATGACATTACACCACAAGACATTTCCATGTGCCTATGTCCTTGCAGAGGGATTTTTCTCTACTCTACTAACAGGATCTTGCCCAGAGGATCGTGGTGTCTAGTAATAATTATCTGTATTGTTTGATTGTCTGGGAGAATGACATCCACTGAATTATTTCTCTTTACCTCGGCCACATACAATTTCGCACGCTTACATATTTGCAATCAACGTCACGCGAACACACACATGCAAATATAGACTGCAGAGTCTGTGCTGTGGTGAATGTCTTCACACCATGTGAGTGATTCATTGCTCTCCAGATCCCTTATTGAAAATGCTCCACGGAACATCTCGAATGGCTAATGACTCATGCCAGATTCCTTTAATTCCTCCTTGCTGAATTAGACAATTCTTTGACGGTGTATTAGCAGCTTAATTACATGAATACATTTCTGACGGGGAGCGAGGGAGGAACAGAGGCAGACAAAGAAAACGGTGGAAGAGAGGCAGTGAGAAGAAGTAGGGAGCTGTGGGTGTGAGCAGGCTGCTTCTCGGTGTGCTGCAGTGCCACATCTACTCACACAAACACTGCAACCACCATTGCTCTCAGGCTTGCTTTCAGTGTTTGTTGGTTACAATTGAATCAAATTCAAAAAGGACAATTTGAGCCCCCTTAAAACATTTCTGCAGTAGATGTGGGCTTATTTACCTTGTCGTCTTGCATGTTACGCAGGCAGCCAGATTAGTTGCACCACATGCGGTGTGCCTAATGTTACCTTTAATGCAGTTCAATTTTAGTCTTCATGAAAAAATAAAAAAAGATCACTCAGTTTCTCACCTTTTGTATGTGTGTGTGTGAGTGTGTTCTTTTCCATTCCCCAGTAACAAGGTCAAAACACATTTGGCCTGGTATATTTTAATCCGGATTTCTGAAAATGGAATATCATTTCACGCTGCTGGATGCACATGGGGCTAAGTTTAGGCGTGTGTGCATCTCTGCCCGACTGTGTGGGCTCAGTGTGTGTATGTGTGATAGAAGTGTGTGTCTAAAAATGTGTAATGTATGTTTATGTCTGTGTGTGTGTGTGTGTGTGTGCCCATTTAAATGGGTGGATGAGTGTTGAGGGTGGGGCAGTGCTAATAGGGAAAGCAACATGGCAGCCACTGAAGGGCACATTTAGCAGTAACTTTGACACAGTGACTTCACTGTCTCTGTCACATGGTGGGAGTTAAGTGCAAAGCAGCCTCTCTGACTTGGACACAACCTATTAAAGAGCTTTGCGTCCACTCTGGCACTGCCTGCAAACTCCCTCCTTTATCTGTGCTGATAGGGATACACTCACATCAGGAAGGATCAGGAAGAGATGGACAGATGTCCGCCATGATCCGTCCTCCAGTGCACATCTGCCTTGATAGAATTAGATTGTGTGTGTGTGTGTGTGTGTGTGTGTGTGTGTGTGTGTGTGTGTGTGTGTGTGAAAGATAATTGCACCTCAGATGACGTTTTGCTAAAGTGGGGATCTAAAAGACTACAGACTACAAACTGCATTTACTATCAAGTCACTATAGTCATAATCTCTCATGCCAATTTGGAAGTATGGCAAAAAAAATGAAAGAAAATCTTGCCTTTAAGACGGCATCCGAAAAGTCAGGTTCTTCAAATAAAACCTAAAATAACGTCTGGCTTGTAAGAGCTCAGCGATGCACTGTGTCCATTTCCCTGTGTTGTTACAATGACACTCAACAACAAGTTCATACACTCTAAGAGGCTCCGAGCTACGTTTGCAGAGAGTCCCTATTTTAGTCCCGATTTCATTCCAGGTCCTCATTCCAATCCGGTGCAAAGAGTGCAACATCCAGTCCTGTGGGATCTATAAATAAAAGTGCTCTCAACTTGACTGGACAATTTGCTCTTTGCAGCAATAATTCAAAATGTTAGAAAATAGCGCCTGATATCTACTTTTCTCCCCAGTGGTGGAGCTAGTCTCCTGCAGCCAGCTGGTTGCCACAATAAGAGTCAGAGAGGAGAAAACAAGGGGGGAAACAGTCACACACACACACAAAAAAACAGCACAAGGCAATTGGCAAAAAAGTGTCACGCTTAGAATAAACAACCCCTTTCCCCAAATGCCATCCATTGTGCCTTGTCTCGATAAGGCTTCTAAATCGGGCTGGAAAATGCAAGCTCCATTTCTCTCTGTGTGGAATTATTATCCCTTTGTTTTGAGTTGGGCTCTTTTGTCTTCCCCTTCCTGTGTGTGTGTGTGCGTGTATACAAACAGATAGTAGTGCTGATGCAGCCGAACCAAAGAGTATGTCCCAAAGGGGACCCTGCACCCATCTCATGTTTGATCTGGCTACTAAGCTCATTACCATGACTCCTTCAGAACTTTTGAGTGCTTGAAGGGGACTAATAACAGATACCACCCACCAACTCGTGGCAGTGGCGCACCCAACACAAGCACTGCACCAACGCTTCTTTTGACTTGGACCTCTGAACTCTTTCAGTTTGTACCTCTGCAGTCCGTCTCCCCTCATGCGTCCCTCTATCTTCAATCCTGTCTGTCCGACGTGGCATCACATCTGCACTCTAACCCACCTTCCCTCGCTGTCTCGCAGCATAACAGCTTTTTAAGAGTTGTTTGCTGGAGTTTAATCCTCCTCGGCTCTCCTTTCAGCCGTGTTTCCATTGTGAAAATCTTGACTCAAACCTGGAAACTTCTTAGCCGTTGGCTCCGCTTTACTAACCAACCCCCCCATTGTTCTGCTGATACCCAAACCCAGGGCATTTCTTCCTCTACAATCCTGCCCTATCCTCCCATTCCTCTGCTCATCACTCATTCGTTTGTGAGCAGGCCCCCCCTCGGACAGTTATGTGTTACTAATTGTTGATTTGCTTTCTCGTCGCCTCTTTCTGCCACCACTCTGCATTTCCGTGTCAGCTGTCATCTCTTGCAAGCGTCTCCCTTACACTTTCTCGCCCCATCTTTCTTTCTTCTAGCTCGCATCCCCTGTCCCTTTCTCCCGCTCTCTGCATCCCTGGTGTGAAAATCACAGGGGTTTGTGTGAGCTTGTCAACACAACACTCAAAAAAGAAGAGAAGGCGAGTGGAAAAACAACAAAAAAAGAGCCACTGTGTGTTCGAAAGAGCGCAAAAACTGGGGTGAGGTAAAAAATGGAAAAAGTGGGCTCCTGTCTGCTTCTATTTGCAAGGGAGTAGGCCATGAGAGGGGGGGGGGGGTTGATGGAATGCTGTAATCAGTCCGTCTCCAAGGCTGTCACCACAAGGTTTTTTCTCTGCTGGAATAGGGCACTGCACACATCAGGGCAGCATTGAGGCTGATCGCATGGGCGAGCAGCGGCAGAGTCTCTCCCCGGGTACCTGCTAGAGCAGATGCAGTGGATGGAGTAGAGTGGTATGCATACAAGGAGGTGGGGGGGAGGAGGCTGCGGGGGGGCAGACCAAGAGTGCTGATGTGACATAGTCGGCGTATGAGCGTATGTGAATGGATTGCACAGTCACTGTGCTGCGGCGCCCATCAATGTGCCATAAATACACTAATTCTTATACTGTCTTTGCCCACACACACTTACTGTCTCACTACTATGTCTTTAGGGTTACCAGTGGGCAGAAGCATCTCTCCGACTATAATTCTTGCACAGCTTTTAAACAGCCCACCCCCCCATCCCACACCCACCCAATACTCTGAAGCCAAAGAGCTGAGAGCTGACTCCATGTAGACAGATAGCAAGTGACTGGGTGGCTGGCAGGAGGACAAGAAATAAAAAGCCATATAAAAAGAGAGAAAGGGGGAGGGAGCCAGTGGTGGCGGTAAAAAAAATTGTCTGTACACATCAGCCAGCAGTGTTGACAAGATGTTGATTGAGCTAGTCTTGTCATTTTGTGTCATTCCTGCTTACCCCCAGGTGTTTCCACTGCAAGACAGCTGCTGGCTGGATCTGTGTCACAGTTCCAGCCCTTTTCTGCCCCCCCCACTTGCTTCCCTCTCTTACTCTGTTCCCAATGTGTCTCTGTGGCTTCCTTCTCCTCCTTCCCCAGTGTTTGGATGAAAGGGCTTTCAGATGATTTACTGTGCTTTTAAATCATTAACTTCTAGTGCTGTTTGCGAAAGCCCTGGTTTGGTGTGTGTGCCCAACAGCTGACACGGCGGATAAAACGGCAACGGTGCGCAACATGTGGCGCAGAAGCCTGTCAAAAATGGGGCATGAATAAATTTTCCCAAAAGTAAACATTTTCATTTCTGGCAGAAGACAAGATAAGTAAACAAAACAAATATGAATAAATAATAGATTAAAAATCAATAAAACAATGAGGAGATAACGTTAAAATTGCCTCCATCTCTCGCTTTTTCTAAATGAAATGAAATGATGACAACAAAGGAACTCTCCACATAGATTCTGTGCTGGGACTCTGGGCCTAATGCCCTGGGGTGTCAATTAATTTAGTCTAGGGATTTGCGGCCTAGTCTTCCTAATTGAGCCCAGTGGAAACCCCCATGGCTTTTGACGATAGGAAGTAGTGCGTTTCATAATTAATACTTTTTTCTCCCTTTATTATTATTTTTTAATGAGGGTGGTAATGTTGTAAATGTATGCATCTCATCAGAGTAAAAGGGCCATTGTTCACTTCTGCAGTGTTTGCTGGTGGTGAGATGAATACGAGAGACAACCTCCTGCAGAAGCAGCACGGCACATTGAAGTCAAAACTGTGCTTTTGTGTGTTTTTGAATAATAAACATAGAGCTAACTCAACGAGAGCCTCATTAGTGTTGGTTAATATGTGTGCTTTTTAAAGCTTAGAGGTTAATGCCTCCATTTCACTGCAGCGCTCTTCAATTTGATGCTTGATTCATTTTTGTCAGCAGCTGACGAAAGCCCCTTCAGAGAAAGCAGCTGAGCTGTGTTGTAAACTCTCCATCCAACGGGAACACAAAGGCCCCAAAACACTTCCAATTAAGGCCATTTCCAATGTTTCTCCTCTCCTGATCCACATTGCAGTAAATATTTCTGAACTATCCTATCTTGCCATCTCCCTGTCCAGAGAACATAACTCCTGGCGATTAAACAAATTACCTCCTTCTCCCGGGAGAGCCATAGATCCAGTGAAAACAATAAGTGTTTGATTCACAATGCTGCCGCCTCGCTCTTCTTACAAACGGCTTTCAAATTGCCATTTATTAATCAATGTCTGTGGTTAGCCTGTGACCAGAATTTCTCCTCTCTTTTCATCTGGAGGTGGCGAAAAGGCGAGTTTCAAATTAACATAAAAATGTCTTCTTCTTTAAAATGTTTCCTGTTTATATTGCCTGTAACCGTTCTTTCAAAATTACTGATGAGTAGGAGCTTGCAAACACAAGAAAAGGAGGGGAACAATGTTACCTCCTGACCTCAATACATCCTGCCTTGTGTTGAGAAGAAAGGAAGGGGGAAAACTAATTTCCTGAAACTCCATTTCTTAAGCGTTGATTAGTAAAGGAGCATAATTAGAGTGAAATGTGAAGTCAGGGGTTTTCAGATTGTGCCGCTTCCTCTAGAAAAATCAGGCCATGATTAATGAATGAATGATTAATGAGCGAGCTAATTAATCAATTAATTATTAAGCAAGCACTCTGAACAAGAAACGGGTAGGATGGCGGTGGAGAGTGGATATAAGAGATGGGTAGGTTGTGTGCGAGGGAAAAAAGGATTTAGGGTAATCTGCCTGTTTGTTCTGTCAGTTTGTTTTCTCTTCTGTTACAGGGGAGGATGAGGAAGAGGGCGGATGGGGGAGGGAGGGAGGGAGAGGGGGGGATTGGAAGGCTTAGCCCTCCGTCTTTAGCTTCCTGAGTCGGCCAGGGTTGTCTGAGAAGATTGACATCGGAAAAAACCTGCATTTACAAGTTTCCCCACATGTCTTGGGGTCACGCCTCGAGGTTGAAGACTGGCATAACATTTGCCAACTGCAGCGATGAGGTTTGCATTAGGCTGTAAAAAGGCCACACAACCCACAGTTACCATGATTGAAAAGGCTAACGCAAAGTTCCTTTCTCTAACCAGTACCCCCCCCTCTGTCTTTAACTAGGACACCCCATCAATCTTTGATAATGTGCAGTGTGGGTCTCTTTTGTGTGACCAAGCTGATGAGACATCACAGCAGGGATTGATGTATGAAATTCAGGCTCCGAATGTAACTGTGATATACTGGACCGTTTCAAGTCAAGTTTGACCTTTTTTTCCCGGATATTAATCGCTGCAGTGAAAGGATAAATGTGTGATATATCCCTCCCCCAGGAGTCCCAGACACTTTATTCTTTCACATGGGCTTCTTCTATACCTTCAGCTAAGTGAGGGTGGGCTTTTTTCATTTCTGCAAAAAGACCCCAGAGCTGCAACGCAACAGGATATGGGACACAAACTATCATTTTATAAGCGGATGGATTTATTGTTGTTGTTATTGTAGCATTGCTCTACAAAGTTGCACTCCCCTCCACCCCCCCTCTACAGCCTGAACACATCCTCAAAGCGAGAACATGAGAGAAGAATCTTTCATCCCTGCATATCTTTCCTGGCGTTTACTGCTGGCCTTATTAACAGAGTTGTGAGTGACGGAGGCAGAGTGTGCTGGGGGAATCTCAAGGGGCTTTGATGGAGGCAATCTATGGCGCTGCAGCAAGATCATGCTCGCGGTTACCCACTCAAAATGCTTTACCGAGTTATCTGCCCACTTACCATTTTCCCCCCCATCACTCCTTTTTACTTCTCCACACGTTCTTGTCTGTTGTCTCAAATGGCCACCGGTTGGACTAGTGCTGCATTCTGTCCTAATCATACCATGGCATTGCTGATCACCTCCGAGTCAACTCTGCGTGAATGGGTCTTTGTCATGCTGGGTGGGTTGGCTCATTGACTGCGAAGCCCTGGACATATGGTGGCTCCGTGTTGCTATGTGTCATGGCAGAGAATGCCGTGGGTGGGGCTCTTGACCCCCCCCCTTTAACACCTTTAACGGTCTGTGGCTTGATGAACTTAAACACTTCATTGTGCGGACTGTGATTTGGGGGCGTGTTTTCTTAGGCGTTTTACTCTGAATGAAGAATGTTGGCTTTGCAGCAGGGGGGGGGTAAGTGACTGTTTTGCTAATCCCCCCCCCCCCCTCCGGCATGTTGAAGTGACCCAAACAGATGGTAGAAGTAAAGCTATCCACCGGACCTGTATCTTTGACAGCCGGACTTCTACAGCAAAATCTCCACGGTCCTCATGCGATTTGCCTGGTAATTAAGGAAAGGTCTAGCGCTTCCTCAATGGCGACATTACCACCCATAACAGAACACAAAATGTCTTGAGCTCTTTTGGGTTTTGTGCATTTTCTTTGCCGGTCACATCTAGCGGAGAGGTCTCAGGTTTGGGGCTCTGATAAACAAGTGGAGCCTTGCAGGCTCTTAAGCCCATCTGGTGAGATGATCGATCATTAGACAGAGTGTGGAGATAACTCCCTCAACCTCCCTGCTGATCCCATATCACCCTCGCAGGATATGGTATGGATCACAGGAAGTTGAGATCAATCTATATAGATTGTGCCGCTTGATTACAAATGAAAAAAAATCCCATTTGGCTTAGCCTCGCGGATGCCTCCAAATCTGGCTGCGATTGTGTGAATGCCTGGGGGAGAGAGGCGGGGGGGTTGTGTGAATCTACAAGAAAAAAACAAAACTATCCAACTTTCTTCTTTTACTGATTGCAGATAATTGTTAGACCTTCTCTACAATCTGTCCTACCTTCATTCATTTACTTGGCTCAGTCCATCCTGCTCTCAAATCTCTCTTCTTGAGGGAGCCGTCTTTTAAATCTTAATTAAAACAGACTCCAAAACCCCCCACCCTCCCAGGGGCTGGCTGAAAGCAGCTTAGAACAATCAAGAGGAGGGATTAGAAGTGAGAAGAAAAGAAGAGTAGAGGAGATGCAAGAGGGCAGGAAAGAGGTGGGGGGGGGGGGGGGGGGACAACAACAAGAAGGGAACGTTACAGGAAAATATTGAGAGCACAGAGAAATGGAGGAATGACCCTTTTTCTTCATCCCCCTGATCCTCTCTCCACCCCCCTTCGCTCTGTCTCTCTCTCACTCTCTCAGGACTCCGGAGTCTTGGCCTGACCTATTGACATTCAGCTTCTCGGCAGATTAAGCAGCGAATGAAGCCTCTAGAAAGGGTAAACACACTGGAGGAACAATGACCAACAGGCGGCAACCTTATTGGATTCTAATTAACTGGCGGGAGAGATGGCTAGGGGCCTGTTAAGTGCTGTGGGACACAAGTTAGAGCCCAAGACCTTAAGTACCACAACTCACATTACCTACACCCTCCTCCCTTCTTGTTGATGTCTTCATTTCCTTTATGTCTTCCTTTATCTTGGTGTATCTCTCTATCCATCTATTCTTCTCTCTTTCTATTTGGCCACTATTTCACACATGGCCCATGAGAACGGCAAACAGAGACTTTAAAAAGCACTCCTCTGGGAGATATTTTCCATCCATCATGGGCTACCTCTCCCTTTCTCTCCTCTTTTTTAACAAGGTGGAACGAGGCTCATCCCCCCCAGAGGTAGCCGTTTGAGCTTCATGATGTTAAAATAGGCTGGAAAAATATGGAGATTATTTGATATCGAACAGATAGAATTATCTAGAGAGAGGAAGAGGGATGAAGGAGAGCATCGCTCCAGGAGGGAGTGCTGCTAGAGGGAGCGAGGGAGATAAACGCAAAGGAGCTGAACCTCAGTGGTCACATATTGTAAATACAACTCAGGGCTGGGTATAGGATTTCCGTACGGTATGAATTCCTCACGTACCGTTCATACCAGTGTTACGCCTTAATAACGTACTTGCTCTTTGGCAGGGACAAGAATTTATTTTTACACGTGTAACACTACTAATTGTACATTTATAAAAATTACCCCACCGAACTGCATGCTGGGTAAAGCTCACAACCAGAAGGAACTCTGTTGCTACATGAAAACACAGAAAAGAGCGATACAGGAGGAACAACGAGAGACCAGAGATGCACCAACACGCCCAAGAGAGGAGCTGTGTCAGTTTGGAGGGTTTTGGGTTTTGGAAAATCCGAAGTTCAGAAAACGATTTTGTCTGTCTGTCGAGCCTCTGGTGGCAACACTAGCAGCCACAACAAGCTAACACGCTAACTAGGTAACGAACCAACACGCTAACGTGCCAGCTACTTGCGAGCAAGTTGGCCAGTGAGCGGCGAACAGCCGGCAACCCTTTTTGGGGTCAATTAATTAATGTGTTTACATTAAAAAGCAATACCGTCACATACCGGGATAGCATAAGAACATTTCTACAACTTATACAACTGCCTCTTTTTTTTTTTAAACTCCTATCCCAATTAATCAGGGCAGTAATTTGAGTGTATGTGTCTGTGAACTTTCTCACAGGTCCAGTTGGACCTCTGTCTTTGAGTGGTTCCCAAAGGCCAACCTTCAATGGTGCTGGGGTTTCAGGGGTCCCCTATGTGGTTCCACAGGCACTAATTAGACTGGTCTCAATAATGCGTTTGTGTGAGAGAGGGCCACGGCCATCACGAGAGGAGAGGAGAGAAAAAAAGCAATGCCTTGCTGGAGACGGGCCATTGTCACCTCAGCAGGCATATAAAGCAATTAATCAATTGGTGTGAAAACACATGAAGCCAACGTACACACACACTCTCACACCTCAGGGCAAATACACATCCTGATGTTACGGGTAATCCGTGAACCTGTTGGCGTAGAGGAGTCATTATTTGACGAGGAAAATTGCCGCCCAGTGTTATGTTTGTCCCATCGGCAAACCTGGCAGAATGGAGGTTTCATCCGCTTCACAAAAGGGAAGGACCTCTTCTCTCGTTACGATCATGTGAGAGTCTTTGAAATCCTCAGAGTACTCTTTTTTTTTTTTTTTTTTAAATCAAGGCCGGGAGGAAATGAATTGGAGCTTCAGCTGTGATCTGAGCCTGAAGGTGTAAAAAGGATCCACATGACCACTGCCCATTTCCACACCATTACAGCAACAGTCATGGCTGTAATAGGTTGAATTGAGCCATTGATTTCTCTCATGCACTCTCTCTTTCACCCCAAAAAACTAGTCTGTGCAAGTTCTGAGAGTTTTTCAGTTCCTTTTAACAAAACATCACATGCTCAAAGAAGGCTCACATAAAACGTAGGCAATGAAACACAGAAACACACACACAGCCAACACAATATGTCCCAGCTTGAGTTTCTTGGGAGTTAAACAAAGGACCGAGTTTAAATTGGCTTTTGGAGAACTCCCCATCACAATCAGGGAGTTGGTTCGAGCTACAGTATACTGTAGCGTGTCAGACGACCGTAGAGAAAGAAGAGCGGTTAAGCCAGAAGTCTGCAGTGCGGTGAATGGCTAATCTAAAATGTGACTGCTCTAGAGCTTCTCTTCTTCTCTTCACCCCGCTTCAATGGGCCTCCAATCAGGCCTGACTGCCCCTTGACGGTTTGGTCAGCTGTTTTAAAAGGGTTGTGATTGAGTGGCGTCATTAAGCGCCTATTTATCTTCTCCTTTGTCTCAGCCCTGAAAGACTGGTGACATGCTCAAAACACCTACGCACCGCCTCCATGCGAACCTGGCCAGATACACAACTGCATTAGCACACACAGAACATTGAGCAACACAGCAATCTACTCCATAAGAACATGGTACTTTTCAGTTAGTTGAAAAGACATAAAATCTCTGTAGTGGTTTTAAAAAAACGTTTAACTTCTCTTCCTATTTTACAGGACAACTTCAGGCTGGTTGCATCTCGCCGCCACATTGCTTCACCTGTTCTCTATTTAAAAAAAAATGCCGAATGTGATACCTTCTAGGGAGGGTTTCGCATGTGGCTTTGTTGATGTGTAGTGAATCCTGAACAAAGTAGGGGGCCAGGTCGAACCATGACCCCACACAGACCGAGACCCTCCCAGACCCGCCACAACAAACAGCTTCCTGTAGACACTCTGCGCCTTTGAAGCAAAGATGAGATCTGTCTTGTCTTTCCTCCCTTCTCTTTTGCCCTTTTTCGTTTTTTTCCCCCCACAACATCTCCGTACATCCCTCTATCCCCTCCTGCTGAGCAGGTGTATTAAATGAGGTGACTATTCCAGCAGCACTGGGCCGCACCTCAAAGTGCAGTCTCTGAAGAGGGCTTTTCTCTCCTTCTCTCTTATCTTTTATCCCTTCCATCAGCCCATCTTCTTCGCTCTCCCTTTATCCTCCTCCATCCCTTTTACTTCTTTCAACGCATTCCCTTGCACTCCTGAATGTGAAATAGAGAGGGCAATGGCTGTCATCTATTTGAATTTATCTACACCTCCCCGTCTATCTCCCCATGTGCATCTCTCTCAGCCTATTGTTTATTTAGCTATATGTCTAATTATGCTGTCTCACTTATGTAATTAGCACAAAAATAAATGGCTGCCGTGGCTTAGTCTCTCCCCTTCACCCCTCCCGTTGCAGACTCTGAGAAAACAAATTATGGAGAACAATAGGTACAAATGGCTTCTGCACCAAACCACATGATGGATGCAGCCCGCGCTCCCTGCATCTCATCCCTTCCTTTTCCTCCGGCCTCGCATACACTTTGCTCTCCCTCCCCTCTTCATATCTCCAGCTCCGTGTGTCTTTGTTGTGAAACGGGGGAGGACTTGAGCACTCCTTCGCCCAACTACAATTGTTTGACTGTATCATCTGTCTTTCCTTCTTGGCAGTGACACTATATTCGCACTGACATCATTTAAGGCAAGGTCCTTTTACGACCCCCTTTCGTTCTCTTTTCTCTCTGTTTTACTCTCTCCTTCCCTTCCCCTGCTGTTGTCTCCACTGATGCTCCCCTCTCCTCTATCCCCCAGAGCCGTCTCTGCACCGCCACTGCAAAGCAAACGCCTGGGACTTTCTAAAGCAAACAGCCAGCATCCTGTGCCGTAGCCCCATCTGTGGATAGTCTGAGCAGGGAACAATCAGTCCCTCTCCTCCACGGCCTCGTTCTCTTTGCAGCCCCCTGGGATCTGCACAGCAGTAGGATGCCTCAGTCAGACGGGTGCAATGTGCTGGAACAATGGTTGGGCTGCTTCCTCCAGGAGGGGTGTAAGGTTCACCTCAGCCAGCTTGGGAGGCACTTAGCCATGTGTTTCAGCCCTCTTTGCTGCAGCTTAACAGGAATGTGGCAGAAGCAGAAATGCCTCCCACTATGCAGGTTCCTTACCTCACCCCCCCCCCCCCCCCCCCCTTTTTTTTCTTCTCACAACTCTACACTTACACGATGACACATGCAGACACAAAACAAACCCTTTTGCATGTTTAGCCCAAGGTACTGAAATATCAACTTTCTTTTAATCCCCCTTAGACTTGCAGTCAAGAAACACCTTTTCTTTTCTTGTTTTCACCTCTGCAACGCTGGAAGGAAAACAGCGTGGTTTACCCCAATACAAGCATATCCATTACCTGAAATGCTAGGCTCCTGGCAGTAAATCAATTTGACTCCTCTGCTTTCATTCCTTTTTCTTTCTATCTTTTTCACTCCCTCCCCTTATTCCCACGCTGAGCCCATTGCCGTTTCTGCATCGCCTTTCCTAGGCCAACAGACAGGAGAGTGACACACCTTACCCTCCTCTTGGTCCACCCGCCACCCACATCAACCACCCACGCACCTCACTGTTCCTCACGTCTCCACACTGCTCAATAACATTAACATGTTTTGCCATTGAGGGAGCCGCAGTTAAAAGCTCGATCAATAAGCTTTGACTGACACCCCTCAATTGATAGCAAATTGGCTGCCTTCTCTAACAGAGCAGGTCTAAGGGACCTCCCAGGGCGGGTTTCTCGGCATCGTCTGAGATAGAAAAATGGTAATGAAAGACTTTTCTCCAACCCTTCACCCAACCTCCTACAACAACATTTCAGTATTTCATTGCGCAGAGGAAGAAGGGCCTGAGCCACAGACAACCCACTATTTTCGTTAATGGTTGAGTCACTAACACAACATTAGCCCTGGGTTGATCTGACAGGAAGGAGAGATGAAAAGAAGAGTAAGGAGTGGGGGTGGGCAGGACTTAAAGTAACCAGTAGTTAAAGCAGTTACTCCCACAAGTATGCATGGCTTCCATCACTAATACATTGAACAGCAGGCAGGAGAACTCTTGTTTCCTTGAATGTGCTTTTACCCCTAGTATGTTAAGGAGATGACATGTCCTGATTGCTGGAGCATCATTAATTAGACAGTTGGACTTTGACTAATCGCTCCAGAAAGGGCACACAGCCCTGAAGATGCCAAACACTCATCTCAGCTTATCATCCAGTGCCCAGAGTGTGCCCTTGACCTCTGCGTGTGAGTGAGTGTTAAGGATGTTGCTTCTGTGAGTTCCTCGTCGTGAGTCATTTCTGGATGATGTGCGCCCGGCTACGCACAGACAAATATCTCAGATCTCCTATTTAGAGGCACTGGCAATCAAATTTCATATAAAGAAAGTAATAAAAACAGCTAAATCACAATCCATTGTTAAATGGTGTCTGATGGCATTCCTAACTGCACTAGTTCTTTTCCGAAGCCACTTCTCCAACAGAGCTATCTAAAATACAAGGTTAAGGAACTAAACTAGTGAAGATAACACATGAACACATATTGCTGCTACACAGCAGATACATTTCAATTTGCTCTTGCTTTCTGTGTCTCTGCAGATATGAAATTGTGTTTTGCAGGGAGGGAATTGATTGGAAAATGTGTCTGCAATTTTTTGTGTGTTTGTGTTGTTTTCTGGGCTTAGGGTATCTTGAAATGTTGCATCTGTACATCCATCTCTCTATGGGACATTTGAATTTTACGGAGAAGATAAACTTCAATCCAAGTCTTCCTTAAAATAGCTGTTACTGTATAAATGTGACTGTTTCACTTGGGGGGCTGTTTTAATGACATGCACATAATTACTGCTGCTCCCTCTCTCTCTATTCTTTCTATTACTGTGTTTGTTCAAAAAAAATAAACAAGTTTGTGATTTCCCCGCCAGTTTGTATGCTGATGATGCAGCCTGGAGTGCTGCAGGAGAAGAAGACTCTAGGCAACAGCAGGAAGCTGACATGGACCCTCCATTGTCCCATTCCGTGTCATTTCCTACCAGATCAACTGATTGCCCCTAGAGGAAGACAAGGTGAGGATGTGCAGACACAGACACAAAGAGAAAGCAAGGAACAAAAAGAGGATGGAAGAGTGGGGGTAAAAATAATACTGCAAGAGGCCAAGTGCCATTGACAGTTTGCTACCTGGCCACTGTGGCTTCCTGTGTTGAGCCAAACATAAGCATCCAGTTAAGTTGCTAAAAGCAGATAACAAAGCCTTGGGACACACTGCCAAGTTCTTTATCTGTGTTTACCCGCATGGCAAAGCTGATTAGAGAAAGGCAACGTTATGAAGCCCCATTGTTTCCTTTCTCCTTCCAGTTTCTCCTTCCGTACACGGAGCGAGCGCGTGTGCAGGAAGGGTGAATGGGAGGATGTCTATGAGTTCATGAAGAGCGGCAGAATGACAATGGCGTGCAGGCACGACACGTCTCCGGGATGAGAAGAAACAGCAGGCCATTGTTTAAGATCTTCATCATTAATTACCGCCTATCTGTTTGTGCCTCTTGGTGCGTCTGTGAAATACTAGAGGCGTGGTACAAAAAACTTTGACAAACTGTTTTAAACAAATATATACATCTTTACATTTGATTTGTTTCCGCAAGTGAATCTAAAAAATGTAGATTTTTCCAAACAATACAGCAAAACCATCACACAGAGCTCACATAGACAGAAAGTCATAGTGGGCCAAAATTCATCCATATCTTCGCCATAACTATGTCTCCTAAATAATGCAAGGCACTTCTGTTCAACACCCAGCTGTGTCCGGACTCTGCTGCGTCTGCACTATTGTGCACTTCGATTCTAACACTCATAGGCTGGCTGGGGCTCTCGCCTTCAAACTTTTCCACACTTCCATCTCTTTGTATCACAGTGGATTGAAATTGATAACAAGAGAGAAATGAAAACCTAAAAAGAAATATTTAAGGGCAGGAGTATATTTTGTGTGTGTTTGTGTGAAAGAGAGCGAGAGAGAGAAGAGCAACAAGATGGAGAAAAGGTTAACGATGCTCGGCAGTCTTCCTCTGTGTTTCCCCGCTGCTTGTCAGCTTAATCATCGCAACACTGGTGACACAAACAAGTCTTATCCGAGGATCAAGACTCTCCTCCCTTCCTCTCCTGATATCAAACTCTGCTTCCGTCTGCCCGTTCCTGACTCCCTACACAAGAATTTCGAGAGCGGTAGTTCATAAAATTACTTTCCCTAAAATCAAACCTCTTGGGTCAAGCTGCCACTGCATCCATTGGGAGACAAATCTTGGCTAAGCGCAGAGAGCTTCGTCAGGGCTCACGCTTCCATCCATGGCGAGATATCAATTTTCTGTTTGTGTCAGTCTGCGCTTGCATTAAATATGTGTGTGAACAGGCTTTTCAACCATTGGCGTAAGTCTGCCATTCGCCTGCAGCCCATTAAGCAGAAACGCTCACGTGTCCTCATGTCCCATGTCCACACAGAGCGCTGTGAGAAGAAGCAAGGGGGGACATTTCCACGGCATTGGACTACAGTGAGACACGAGCGACGTGACTTAAGAGGAAGGGAAAGAAACTTGGTAATCGAAGCTCACAGCCTTTGAACTTGGCCCGATGAGACGGCGGCGACCCAAAGCAAAAGGTTCCAAAGGAGAGCCCACTGAAGATTACTCAGAATACTGATGCAGTGTGGAAGCCAATTCCTTTGAGAGCCCAGAGGACTTTCTGAGAAAGTAAATTATCTGTGTTGTACAAGGCTACATATACACAAATGTATGCTGCATGCCATACACACATTTCAAAGTGAAGTTGTGCGCTCTGGCCACATTTTGACTCAACAAATGAGGTATATGGTCTCTCGGCTCTAATTAGGGCAGCTGTTACCATTTTCATTGTGTGTGTGTGTGTGTGTGTGTGTGTGTGTATGAGAGAGAGAGAGACACAGAGAGAGAGAGAGAGAGAGAGAGAGAGAGAGAGAGTGTGTGTGTGTTGGGGGGGTAGTTTGGGGGAAATATGCTACTGTCTGGCTTCCGCTCTTTCTAATCCAGCTGTTGCGAGTCTGTCAGGGAGCAGAGGTCTACTGGTGTCATGTCCCTCCCCCGAGCATTGAATAATGACAAAACCACGCAGAACCAGGTCTCAAGGTAAAGAGAAACTCACAACACATGCCTCTTAGGCACGCTTTTCCCTTTTGTGATGTGGAAAGCTGTCGAAAACCACACGGGACTTTCTGTAAGCTAAAGATGCTCGCTCTCACTGAGGCCCTCACCATCCGTGTATTCCCTCATATTTAAATCTAATCATTCTCTCTCAATGAGTTTGTACATGAACTGTTTGACCAACAGGTCTAAATAAAAAGCTGTTAAGTCATCAGCTGCACAGTGTGGATTGCATTGGGATATTTACAACACTAAATGTACCAGCTGCCCAAAGAGCTTGTTGGTTTGTTAATGATTATACTTGAAATTATAACGACAAACACTTCCATTATAATCAATCCATCCATCCATCCATTGTCAAACCGCTTATCCTGCACACAGGGTCGCGGGGGGGCTGGAGTCCATCCCAGCCAACTTCGGGCGATACATTATAATCAAATGAAACACTAATTAAAATTGTTTGAAAGAAAACGCTTTCTGTGAATCCTTGCTCCAAACTATACTGGATTTAGCAAATAACAAAAAGCTAGGGGGGGGGGGGGGGGGGGCAGACAGGTGCGCTATGTCTTTGCCGTTCTCATCACCAACGCATGTATCTACGAGACCCCCGCGCACCCTCTCATCTGTTTACGCACCGTTCATGGTGACTCCGGCTGCTGGCTTATACCACGGGGAGAAATACTTGAGAAACAACCACGGCTACACATTCTTTCATGGTGAAAACACATTTATGTTTTTCATTTGTTTTATATAAATCTGTCTGGGGCCCACTGGATCTTCATTTCCGTGGGGAAGGCGTTTCGGAACACGGCGCGGTCTCGTTCCGCAGCGCTTTAGTTGGAGGTCCTCCTCATGCACACCAGTGTTTCATCCTCATTTAAAAACCCGAGATAGTTCACACGCGTTTATATACTTTGCAATCCAGAACAAGCATTTACTTTTGCGAAAATATCTTAAGTTAAACTTTCCCATTCGTGCGCCCCACATCCGCGACCAGATTTCTCATCCACTAAAGCGCCGAGTCTCCCTTTCGCATTCGAAATCTGAACCAAAACAGGAAGGATCCCAGCTCCCAACTCCGGATTACGCAGTGCCACCGCTACTCACTGAAACTGCCCGCTTCAGTTACGGGCCATTCTTTCACATCCAAATGAAACAATACTGGACATGAACAGTAGTGAGTTGCAGCACTGCAGCACCTCAGCAGCATCTCGGTAACGGCGCACTGGATGGCTTGACGCAGCGCGCCAAGTACGGAGCGCGGCGTATCCGCATCTCTCCGTTTGTAAAGACCTGCATGCCAAATGATAACAAACAAAAGCTCGTCTTACCTGTGACCATACAGCAAAAAATCAGGTGTAACGCCGTCATTTTAGTTGCTCTTGCCGCTGATTGTGTTGCTTGGAAAGATGATCTCAGCTCCGTAGCGTGCGAGCTGGTTGTGGTCCAGTCCGCGGCACCGGGGTACAACTGGACGCAACAATGCGCACTGGGAGTCGCCTAGAATAGCATCCAGTTACCAACGAACGCCTCCGAATGGTCCCGAACAGTTTGTAAACTCTCAGTTCAACAAAGCATCTCTCTCGTAGTTGATAACTTTCCGGGCAGGAGGATCAGCTCCTTCTCCAGCGTCGGGTCCCCTGTCACTGCGCTCTCCAACAGTCCGTCCGCTGACTCGCGCGTTCCAAGCTGCGTTCCGCTGTCCACTTTGTAACCAGCGCGAGGACGCTGCGCTCGGAACGGTCTCAGTGCTGAACCCCGGTGAAGTTTCCCTCTCGTCTCTCCCCCACCCGCGCGCTCTGCTCCCTCTGTGACACACTGAGTGTTTCTCTCCCGCACACCGTCTCCCCTGTTCACTGCTCACTCCCTCTCACCAATAGGAAATGCGCACTGACAGTCATCTGGTAAGGGGGGGGGGGGGTATTTTGAATCTGGCAGGAGCTGAGTCGCAGGAGACCCTCTGCCACAGTTGGGGCTGGGGGGGGGGGGGGGGGTCCAGTGCTCCCGCCCCACTCCCCAGGGCCCCGTTATTGGCTGAGCCGGCGGGGAGAGGTATTTAAAACACTGAGCTAAATGGCTAACTTAACATTTTTTTCACGGAGACCTTAATCAAGTTGCAGAGGGAGAAGCCAAGAAAAGTGTTTTTGACCCAAATCACCAATGGGAATATTTCCTTTTTTTAAACGTTTCATCGTTATCACAAATCCAACAATCTAGATTTGCCTATTTCATATTAGCTTTGTGATGTGATCTTTTCATGCTGATTGAATAGTAACTTCCCCTCGGCTGTTATTGCTGAATAGTGAACAAACCTTGCTTTTGTCAACAATGGGTCCATTTTTGATTATTAAAAGTTGGTATCTAGTTTAATGTTTTGCCAAAAGTAGGAAACCATAAACTGAGTCTAAAACCTCAACGCTCACAAAGAATCATCAATTACTTGATTAAACTGTCAGCATCAAATACAAGTCTTTTAATTACCCCCAGAACAACTTGTGTTATTCACTCTATCGCGCTTTCTGTTAACTCAACAAGGTTTTTATTTTTAATTGAAGTACCTTAAGATCTCATTTGAGCGGATGTTCATTGTCATACAGTAGGCACTAAAATGAATGCAGAACACAATCATTATCATATTTCAACAAAAGCTAAGGTCTTTTATAGAGTGATGAAACACCGTCTATCACTCGCCCGTGGCTGCTTATAGCCTTGTTCTTTGATGTTGTTCATTTGTTATTCAAGGTTCTATTGATTAACTAAAATATTAGGCCTCGCAGTCATCTGTTTAATCAGTCTTCCCCTTGTGTGTGTATTGCACCGAGTAACAACTTCATTTAATGTCAACATCCCCCCACCCCACCCCCCACGCACCTCCACCTTCTAACTCAACCGGGCACACATGTGGCCCGTTAGCTCAGCCAGGTGGTTATTGCTCCATCAGGCCGTGAAAAATTCATCAAAGAGTGTAGATTTGGACACCGAGGACTTCGGCAGGTGTGCTTCGAAGACAACACCGTCCACAAGAATACGTCTTCCTTTTTTTTTCGACATTTAAGCTGCATTTAATTGAAGGCTGATGATGAGAGCTCCCTCATCATGAGGGTCCCTCCCTCCCTCCTCCCCGCCACACAGTAGTTTTCAAACCCCAGGGCCGGCCTTCCTGTTTATTGCCTCCCTGTAATGCAAACATAAGGGTCCCCTGCCAGTAAACACATGTTGATGGAAGAAACAGCTTGCACAGCTGGGAAGCCAACCCAGGTTTAGTGTGAGTAAGCACATGGGTAAATGAACCCGTCTCAATGTGTGTTTGTTAGTGTGCAGGAATAGATGCTTGTTTGTTGTTTTTCTAACACATGTCACAGTGCCATTTGGTTTGTGAGTTGGCACTTGAATGTGAGAGATAGAGAGTAATAAAAATAAGTTGTCCTTTTTGTTGTGTGTGTGTGTGTGTGTGTGCGTGTGTGTATTGGCCCCAGTGTTTACGTGTGAACCCATCAATGACTGACTGACGACGGGGGATTGGGTGAGCAGTAAAACAGCAGTGGGCCTCCACCAGTTGTGCTGTGATAATAAAATCAACATCCATTGTGCAAAGTCTGTCACCAGGCATGATGCTGTGATTGAAATGTATGATCTCCCATGGCTCCCACAGATGGACAAATGGATGAGGGCAAAGCAGATGATACACCAGTTTGGGCCAATAGTCTTAATTATGCTGGCCTCCGTGGCATCAAATGGAGGGCGTCGATACTCCCCAAGCTTTTGGGTGTGTGAATAATTTATGAATTAAAAAGGGGGTTTTCAACTGTGGGTTTATTAATAATAAATATGGTTTGATATTTACTAAACTGTTGAGAGGGAGAAAGGGGTGACAGTTAAGACATCGTTTGCATGGTAATTGTAAGGAGATAATAAATAAGGCATGAAGTGGAGATATATGGAAATGTGATTCATAGGGAAATGAGAATAATTTAACAAATATTATCCCAGTCCCTATTTGACCCGGGGTCAATTAAAAAAGAAATGTCAGTTGTGGTGAACGGCATGCTGGGCTCTAAATTATAATCGCTTGCTTTTCTCTTTTGTCTCGCAGGAAAGCAGATCTAACGTTCAAGGGGAGGAAAATGTATTCATACATACACAAACCATGTGTTTAGTTTAAATGAATATTAAGCTGAATAAAATCAACCTCGTTATCTATCCCAGAAAAATAAGCCTCTTCTCTCTCCAGACTCAATTCGGTACAGCGTGTGCTAGAAGTTGAGGAATGTGAGGTTTTGTTTGGTTTCAAAATCTTGTACTGCCGAAGAAATACTTCACATAGTTGAATGAAAATACACATTATAACACTTGTTATAAACCGTTTTTGAGAAAAGGAAATGATCATATATATCAACATTGTGTGAACACTAATAATTTCCCTCTAATTGAATGTATTATAAATAATACATTTTCAGGACTCTGGAACATTGATTGCCAAAACATGTTAGACATACAAGGAATTTGACTTGGCGGTTGGTGCACAACATCAGACAGTAAGACAATGGACAACAAGACAGATAAGACGACATATCGCAAGAACAACATAGTGCAAGAGGAATTTAAATTAAAAATGGATTTGAAATATGTGCTGCTGGATTGGTGCTTATACTTCCTTCTCTATATACTATGGCTGCGTTGGATTGTTCCAGGGTTTATGCTGCTATCCATATGAGAAACATTACACCCGCTTTTACTGTAATTGTGATATTGAATGTTGAGCTGATCTGTGTCCACCATAACTCTAAACGCTGCTACAAGCTCATAACTCATAGCGACATATACCTTTGCTAGCAAGTGGTATCCATCTGCCCCGGCTAGTGAGCAATTCTTCTCTCTCCCATTCCAATAATATGACGTCAGTCCACTGCACTGGTCTGAAATCTGCAATTAGGCACTTTCTTTATGTGTGATTGACGAGCAGGAGGAGGGCCATTAAAGCTGAACACTGACCCGGGGCTCACTCTGCAGTCTGCAGGACTGTTCATATCAAATCCATGTCCTCTGCCCCAATATCAGAGTATGACTCTGGCCACCCATGGATTTTGTTTTTGGCTGTAATGAAAGTCTCTCTGGGGATCTGGTTGAGGGATTCTTTTCCTCAGGGTTCAAGGAGAGGTCGAGGCTTCTGGTTCTAGCTGCGCTTAGAAAAGGGTGTGGGTTACAGGAATGTGGCTGTTGGAACTCCATTTCCACAGGCATAGAAAATATCTGCGGTCTGAAATAACAGTAGTCATGCGTGTAATGTGTGTAGGTATAGGCGCACATGATGATAAATCATCACATCAAAAATCTCAGGCTCGGATGCATATTTATCAGGACCAGGACCAATGATTTGCTGGAGTTGTCAAGGTTTTTAACTCAGATTACGATTTCTTTACCGACGCCGTCAAAAAAATGCATTTTAACCCCACCCCACATCTTGCAAGCCAGCACTTTGTCAACCCGCTCTGCGTTTCCACCCACTCCTTCAATAAAGTAATTACAATATCCCCCGGAATTTAAAATCAGATTGATTGGGTCCTTGGCCCGCCTAGACGTGTCTTCGCTGATAAGTACAGCAGTAAGCTGTCTAAAATATTCATGCCGTGATGCAGAGTTGTTGTCCCTTGATGGGCCTCACCGTGTGCAACATCTGTTCCTGATGTCATGCACGCTTCTGTGTGCCAGAAATGCCCCGATGGCGTCTGTGGCATCTCTGCTGTAGTAAGTCATGTCCAAACACACAGCGCTCCACTCGGCTGCGATAAATATCTGGGACGATAGTGATCCAGCCGCCTGGACAGAACTATTGAGCACTTTTGCCATCCATACGCGTAGATTATCCACTGCAGTCTTGTAATGACATCAGCGACTCGCTGGCGGCCACGTCAGTTGAATGTTGCTCAACCAACAGTTTGTGACTACACGGCTCCTCACACCATGTAGCACACTCTTATAATACAACAAAACCCTCCTACTGCAACTAACACATTAAAACACCAATGCATTGTTAGTTGAGCTCAACAACAGTGTGATTAATGTAATTTTACTGCATTATTTTACTTTTGTCGGTGGTCCAGCCAAAAACTCCAAAAAGTTTAAAGTAAGCAGCCACGTTACTTCAAACAGCCCACAGTTTGACACTGACCTGTCATGTGATGGGACATGAAGGAGTGACAGCGAGGGGGACAGAGTCAGCAGTAGCCGAGGCGAATCCTGTCCTGGGTAGCGCCCACACGAGGTCTCAGCTACGCAGAGCTTCCTTCACCACTGGGCGTGCCTCTCCGTCGGCTGACAATCACAGGAATAGGCCACGACTGGCTGCTTGTTCTGTGCCATGATCCCTTGCTGCTAATGCTGTTGAAAAAATAAATAACCGAGCGCTGCACTGCTATAAATAATGGATGACTCGTCCACTGTCACTTTTCATAGCATGTCACGCCCCGGCCCAGCCATTATTAGGGTCTGTCCTCTTCCCCTTTCCGCCTCTGACTCCAGTTTTGTTATTGTTCTGGTCGACTTGCCTGCACACTACCTCAGGGGGTCGGCCGTTAGTCTTCTCTGGGTTAGTGCCGTTGATGGTTGCCACGGAGAAGAAAGAGCTGCTTTGAGGGTTTGAAACAAGATGGGTGATACAGCAAGCCACAGCAGGAAATCTGTCTTGACCGGGAGCAGATAGCCGAGCACTTTCAGCTAAGATATTATCTGCCTGCTTGTGTTGGATAAACTGTGCTAAGTTGCAGCCAGGGCTTTGGGTAAGAATGTACCTTGTCAGGTTGAAACAGACTTTCTGTTGCCCTTGCACCCAATGAAAATATAACAAGAAAGACAAAAACAGGTCCACACCCATAGCGCAAAAAAGAGACTGCTTACTTAAACAGACACATAATATACCCAGATCCACCCATCCAGCAAGACAAACCATGTTTTATTTATATATGCAGCTGTTTCTAAGAAAAAGGAATGAGGGACATCTGGCTGGAAGGAGGGATATGAAACGAAAATACGAGGAAGATGGAGTTATTTGGCCTCTACATAGGTGAGAAAGAGGAGAATATTGTTTCAGGAGGGAGACACTGAGAGAGACAAAAAAAAAAAAAGTTTTCAACCCTCACCGGTTTCAGTTTTCTGTTGATTCAAAATGGGTGTTGGTTATACCAGGCCGGGCCCGGGGCAAGTTTTGTCCACCAGCAGCTCTCGGCTCCCGCAGACTGAGCCGGTCTCTCCATGTGCAGAGTAATAGCATCAAATCAAGGCCCGCAGCGAACAAACCCTGACAGATACTCTCATTTGGGATTCACTTTGGGACAGCTGTGGTGCCATCCAAAAGAGGGGGACGGAGAGGGGGAAGCCAGCAGTCAGTAATGTATGCAGAGTGTCTGCACGTCCTGGATGACAGCAACACAGGCGCTTGTCACAGGAGACATCAATTCTACTTAGTCACAGCACTGCGGGGCGATCCATACGACTGCAGTGCTGTGCGAACTCTATTAATAGAGTTTGAATCTACCTTTCAGGAGTTATTATGCTGACTAGGGGATGACAACGGAATATCATGGAAGAAGTCCCAAATCAGGGAAGGAAACAGGGTCCATGTGGAGCATCTTTTGTGCCAATTGGCCCATTACAATTTCAGAATCCCCCCCCTCCAGTCTCCTCTCTCACCCTACTCCTATTAGCCAGTGTCACTGGGCAAACTGGGTGGCAGACCCACAGTTTATGTGAGAGGCATAGTAAGGATTAGTTATGGGGCAGGAGAGGGAGCAGAGGGGGAATAGAGGAAAAGATCAGCCGAGGTGGAGCGCGCAGGAGGAACCGAGAGCGAGCCAGCGAACGAGCTGGATGGTAGAGAGAGAGAGAGGGAGGGGAAAAGGAGGTTGTGAGAGATGGGCTGGCTTCCGGGGACTTGTTTAAAAATCATGGTCCTGAGTTGGCCATGGTTAATTTTTCATCATTCTCCTAAATTAAAAATGTGAGCGGTCATCATTTATTTGTCAAATTGTCTCAGCTCAAAAGGTGGATGTCACATTGGGTTTGCGAAAGGTCAGGGGAGCCAACTGGCAGGGAGGAGGAGAGTGGATCAAAGACTGCTGATTCCACCAAATGCCCTGCAAAACTACCCCTTTTTAAGGGGCATTTACTTCAAATGGAGTTCCTGGACTACACTAAGTGGAGATGATGTGATCTGAATGTAACATCTGGAATGGCTTTGGCATACTTATTGGGCATACATCCATGGCCCTTCATGAATATAGTAAAGATACACGCAAAACATACCCCAGCACACTTACATCCCCTACTTAACTCAAAAAGCCTGTAAATGAATACCCGTAACCTCTAAAGCAAAACCACATTCATTTCAGTGGAAGCATAAATATATATTTGCCTCCTATAATTGTTGGGACTCAGGTTTGGAGTAATCAGCTGGTGATACTTCTCCACAAACATGAATATTTATCCGTTACTTTTCTGCAAATTGTTTGACCGACCAGTATAGTCCATCATTCCATGACTTCCAGTCTTCTTGTTATTTAGGTGCTCCTGAGAAATGAAAACCACTGCATATCTGGAGGAAAGAATGATGGAAATACACAACTAGAATAATTAACCACCCTCAGCAATGCTCTGTGTGCCTGATTTCAAAGAATTCCAACATTAAAAACCATGAGAATGAAAAAAATGATAGGCGGTTCCTGCTACTACCTCTTCAATTTGCACATTTGTAGATCTATGGATGAGTGCTTAGCCCACAGCTGCCAGCGAACGGAGAGAAGGACACAAAGGTCCCTTCTGTTCGGGGCTAAAGACTGGCGCAGAAAGGCAGCTAAAGGTCTACTAGTGTACCTCAGCTGTCCTTTCCATCCCACTAAATGAACCTACAGCCAATGTTCCATAGACAGATAAGCTTTGATAGATCAATGTCATCAAAGACAACAAAATGGATTTCAGCTTCACCTCTTTGGAATCTTAACTTTAGCTATTAACAAACACCAGTCCAGAATATGTTGTTTCCTATTTGATGGGAAAAGCTTAAAAGAAGACCAATACCCCGCCATCAAAACAATGCCCTTGTTTTGTTTTTGGCTTATCTGGAAAACGGGTTCCTTTCGCCTCACTCCCTCATGTCTTCTCAATAGGCTCAGGATAAACATCTGTTACCAGAGAGACACCTTGGGAGAGCAGCCTAACAGATTGTGTTTGTGGATGTGAGAAAAGGTTGTTTTGATTCATAAAGGAGGTGTGATTTACCACATGGGCTTCCTGTTAGTCCTCTGACCATGCCAAATTATGATTTTCAGTGGAGAATGCATTGGAGGATTATATTTTGGGCTGGAAAACTGGAAGATACCAAAATGTTTTTATTTTTATTTTGTATGTGTCTCTAATATTTGTGTGATGTGAAACTGAATGATGCATTGTGTCACTTCAAATCTATTTGTAGGCTATTTAAGTTACGGGGGGGGGTCTACTACATGCCATATTAATGGTAATAATTTATCTGCACATCCAGCTCAAGGGGAGCGCTGGAGCGATGCAAATCTCCCTGCAAGACCTGATTGAAAGCAGTCGGCCTGCGAATTGTTTGGGTTCCATCGCTCCCTTATCAGCTATTAGCTGGCCACTCGCTCAATGCAGTTCCCTTTATTCCCATATTTCCTGATTGCATTTGTTCCAGCCTGTCTCCACTGCATCCCCATTTATAGTGTGCTGTGGACTTTCCCTGGCACTTCCTGTATACGGCCATGATTAGAACTTGTTTATTTTATTTTGGTTTTTTTTAGAAAATAGCGTCTCAGAGGAAGCGCATGATGCCCTCGCCACAACAGAGCAACGTGCCCTGAGTCTCCATTGAGACACGCCCCAATTATAATAAAATATATAATATATCATATTTTACAGTGGAGGTTGTAATCCAAGGTTTTACCTTGTTGTCTGTCAAAAGCAGCCTGCAATGCGTGGATTACATGAAACGTTGATCAGTGTTCCCATTATACCCAGAAGAAAATGAAACAGGCCGGAGGAATTGAGTCTTTATGTAAATATTTGTGTTATTATTTCATAGCTTGGCACAGGCCTTTCATCCCATGTGACTCAGAAATTCTGGAACCCATTTGCAAAGCCGAGCATGGCACCAAAAGAATACAGGTAAAGTAGATTGCTCAAGGGTAGAGCCGTTCCACATAATACGTGTTGTATTAAAGCAGGTTGTGCTAAAATTAAATAGACCCATGAATGGAAATGAAAAAGTGCCCCTTTTGAGAGGAAAAATAGATTAGTTTCACTGATAGATGATCGCTTGAAAGCTCTGTGATGTGAATGAGTAAATTTTTGACCAGTTGCAGTAAAGCTGATTTATATCAGTTAAGATGTTGTCCCGAGGGCCACTGCAGGGAGGGAGGCGCGTAGGGCAATTTAGCCATGAATACATCAAAGCCGTCTAAAGTGGCTTATTGCCGCAGATTTGCGTTTTCATCGTTTACATTGTGAAACCTAATTTCCTTTCCTGAGAGGAATTCCTTGACAGAATTTAAACTTAACATTCTTAAGACATTACCGTCAAGTTAGTAACATACAATGTAAGTAGTGTGTCTGGAGCAGTACTGACGTTTCAATAAGACTTTGTTTAACGGAGGTCCATGTGGGTCTATTCATTACACTTATAACACTAACTTTAGTGGAAACCAGAAACTGTGGTTCCCCTCAACCAAAACCTGCTCATTATTGTCCCTGTGAACAGCTTGTTTGATTCATTAAGCGTTTCCCGCTCCATGTGCTGCAGAGACAAAAAGAGTTCAACTGTAAGGGGGAACTGTAAGAAGAGGAGGGGGGGGCAGTAGGTTGTGGTTTAGCCTGAGCCTGCTTGAAGTGAAATATGATTGATTAGTGCTTTCGCGGGTTGGCGTGCCCACACTGCAGCTGAAACCTGTTAACTCAATGTGCATGGACTGGGCCGAATGAGGAGTCTAACCTGTTGTGACTAGTGCATGGCGGATAATATGGTTGGCTGGTCAGGCCACAGCTCAAATTGGGTAAGAGCTAATAAGCAAACAGTCTTCTAGGGGGATTAAGGGTGCGCGTGACACTGCATGTTCGTCTCTGGCAGAGTGTACATAGCCCAACGTGTGCTGGTGCTGTTTTTGTATACTGTGCGTAAAACGATCGGCTGTATTCTTCCTTGGTTGGCATGACACGTAATACGACACGATAGAAGCCAAGTGTTTCTTGACATCTGTTTCCACGGATTAAACAAACATGGCATTGTTCACATCTGATCAGAGGACGACACAGCTACATCCTGTGGATTACTGACGGTAGTGAACCAGGGGAATGTAGTCGTACACATTCAGATTTGTCACCGGCTTCAGTCATCTTTGTCGGATCCCCATATCAAATAGGTCCTTCTCTTCACTCCTCATTATTTATTGACGCTTTAGTGTGGATTTAACACAATTTTGGCGAAGGTCAGATTGAGTAGATTTTTGATAAAGCCAGAGCCGGGTCCTAGCGAGGCCTGGGGGATAGAATACGAAGCAGCGTGATGAGGGGTGTGTGAGCCGATCTGTCAGCAGCCATTAGCGGTCACATCAAAGAGCCGTGCTCATAGGGCTGTTTTAGAGTCTGCAGGGCCGGGTTCCAGATCTCCCTCGATCTCACCGTGCTCTATGGGGACCGCTACCCACAGCTCACTATTCATTCAACTGGGCCAAGTTCACACCGGCTCCTTCCACTAATTAGCAAACAATAAGGTGAGGAAGGAAGCATTTTGAATTCATGATGGTATCAAAGAGGTTATTTAAATCACTCTCCACGGGTGTCTTTGTCCCTGTGAATTAACACCTTTTCTTCTCCTCAGCACGAAACCCCCGAAAAAAATGTCACCAAAGGACAGGTAAAATATACCCCTCCCATAAATGTGTTGATCCTTTGTTTTTTTATTTCCTGCAGTAGATGAATTAGTGTGAACTCTCCCTCTTCCACACAATCCTGAGCCCGGTTGAATTTATTAATATCTGTCACCCCACGAAAGTCAGGCGTCACACAGCTTCATTTGCTGTCTAAATATCTGTGTCTGCGGCCTTGTGGGCGGCCTGTACAGTGAGGACAATCATTGTAATTTGACCATTGTAGGGTAAATAAGTATATCACCAGGAGTTCAGCGTGGCTGTCACGGAAGTCCATGTTTGATAGGCTCTCACTTGAAAAGTCCCTGTGCTGTGAGTGACTATCCTCTCTCTCCTATCTACTCCTTATCTGCTCCTCTCAGCCTCGGCCATATTCAAACACACATCTACACACAGTAGATGCATTCACAACTGTCTCCTTCAGCCACCTCTGTTCCCTGCCCACTAAGTAAAGATGCCATGTGTTTGATGGCCAGAATCACTGCACTGTCTACCTCCTCTGTCTCCTCAGCAAGCAACCCTGAGGTTGGGGGGGGGGGGGGGGGGCTTAAGGGGTGGAGTGATTGGCATGTTTGTACTGCTGAGTGCCTTCAGAAGAGATTTAATGTAGCTGATATGTTGTCTTGTTTGTTGCTTTGTGTGTCTCTCCTAATTAGCAACATGGGCAAACAGTTCGAAAGCGCCTCCTCAAAGCCACTACAGCTAATCAACAAGGCTGAGGAGCCAGAGATGAAGTGCAGAATGACGCTGACCTCAAAATGTCGGCTGGTGTTGCATTTCTTATTGTTTACTCTTCTGATTCCACGCACTGGTGTGCATAATTACGCCGAAGGCTCTTTGTATATTTGAACTCTTCTTCAAGCTTCTTGTCCATAGTTATTTCTACTGGAATTGTTTAAAACGGGGAAGAAATGAAAAAACATCTTGTGGCTTTTTTGTTGAATGGATGGAAGCTCATTATGGGAGAACATATTGAACCCTGGCCACCCATGCCATTCATTTTCGGTGCCATGAGGCTCATTACCCTTTTGGAGTGACTACATGTCAGGGCATTACAACCTACGCCCTGCAATCGCCACAGCAACAAGACCAGCAGAACTCTGGGGAGGCTTTAGACAGCACATTACAGTCTTTCACAATCTTTTTTGCTTGTTGGCCAAAGAGCCATGACGAGATGAGAAGAGGGGACAGCTGCCTGTCACTCCGAGCTTAATTGATTGGTGGTGGTAATGCAGTCGGTTTAGGGGCATCAGCATCATTGGTCTCATTGTTTTAACCTTACAAGTTCCGACCTGGTGCAGTAGTATGTTCTGCTTTTACCATGTATTCAGATAATATAATGTTTTACATGTACCTTAATGTGGTGGTCGGTGGGCTTAAACCAAACACAGGCACACACCTGAGCTAATTACAAGACCTGCGGGACATATTTGGGTATTTTATTCTAAGGAGCGGAAAGAAAAACTAGAAAAACTGGTTGACATTTCTTACTGATTGCACCCTCGGTGCGTTATTTACTTTATTCACTTTCATATTGTGGGTGACAACAACAAAACGACTGTTAAATATATGTGTAATTACAACCTAAAAGGGGATGTCAGGCCAGATATTTCTTAAAACACAAATAGAAGTGCTTTTGGAAATTTTCCAAATTTACATGCTCCTTAGTGTCTGATAACCTGCGCACCGGGTTCAGGCCAAAGAGCCAGAGCCCCATAACGGGGCATGAGAGGCCCCCGTTTTCCAGCCCACTTTAGGGTCGTTGCCTCTATGGAGCTCTACTTAGTGAGCATGTTTATGACTATAATGGGTGTGAGAGGCCTGACAATACCCCCAAGAGTCTCGCCCACACACCGAAGAACTTAATATTGTAGCCACAGTCGATGAAGAGAATGGATGTAATGGAAGCTGCAAGGTCTTAATAATTTACTTGCCAAAGCACATTCTGAGTCTCGCCTTTGGAATCCTCCTGCTGCTCCTCTGCATGTGAACACGGTGGCTACTCGCCCCTGGATCCATGCAGTCAGCGCTCATTCACTGGTGAAAATACCACATGCCATGCGTCAAGGCATTTGACGAAGCAGCCAACTTGTGTGCTCCCCTCATGTCCAACATCTCTGTACTAAACAGATAGCTGACTGTTGATAACTTTGCTTCTAATTCATGCTTCTTCTGCCGAGGAGCACAATGCTCTTTTATGGCTCAGTCCCTCATACTTTCCCTGACCTCCTCTGACATCATGCGAAGGCTCTTTTCAACACCAGAAACCTCTCTGTTTTTTGCATTCAAGTTTGGACATACAATGAACACTGATGCTGGATTTGGGGATTGAGTGGTTTAATTAGCAAGCTACTCATGCATGTCTCTTACCAATCTTTAATAAAACAGAGAGATGCGTTTTCAATGATGAAAAAGCACCATATTAACTGCCACTCTGGCAACACTTTTTTTTAATTTACCTGTCTTCTGTCCTTGGGTTAAACAAATCAGTAGCTGAGTTCTGCCACGGGCACAAGCTGTATTTAGCAGTTACCGGAGATAATGACCCTTTGACTCGGGGGCCTATTTCTTAACATTGATAGAGCGCTATATCTATTCTAAGCCTCCTGGCTTCTTTCTATACCCCTGATCACTTTGTGGCCACAATCTGCCCTAAGCACTAACCAAAGCATGTCTCTCTCTCTCTGTTCCTGGCTCGAGGGACCAACAGTGAGGGGAATGGTGTTTTGGATAATGTTTATGATTCTCGCTCTTCCTGCCCTTTGCTGCTCCACACCCTACCTTTGCCTGAATCCCATGGCTGACCGATAATGGAACAAAGCTACTGTCCACTCATCTGTGTGTGTGTGTGTGTGTGTGTGTGTGTGTGTGTGTGTGTGTGTGTCACATGTCCTGCTTGAAACCGCCCCCAGTGATTGTGAATCATCTGTGACAGAGTAACTGGAGCACATGGTCACTCTGCCCCCCAGCTTTGCCTTACCCATTGCCAACACTGAATCCATTACCTGCCCAGGGAGAGTAAAGAGAGGGCAGGCAGGACTTTGCTGAGATCTCCCCACCATCTCCCCTGAAGCTCACAGAGATCCAGCCTGCATGGGTGGTCCTGTCTGAGGCAGTTTGCTCTTAATTGAGTTGCTCACTCAGCCACCGGCCGTGGGGGACGGCTCTATGTCACTTCCTATGATTAACCTAAATTTCATCCATCGTCCAAGACTGCTGCCAGATCTGTTGAGGGCAATAAGTATGTGTTGAGGCGTCCGCAGTAAAAGAGCAAGGAGAGGGAAAGAAAAGGTGGGAACAGAGGGCCGAGGTAAGATTTGATGATGGTGGCAGAATAAATCCATTAATGCATAAATCTCATAAAACAGAAAAAGTGAGGATCAGGATAATTAGGAGACCACGTAAAAAGTTCAACTTTCCTGCCTCAGCAGAAGACATTCTGCATTGAGGTAACACTGCATTGAGCTGGTTGAGCACTTAAAAAGGCCTCCTGTCATACCTAGTTCGATTAAACAGCATTGGTGAGGACCAATTTGAGCTTTTAGCACTGGCCTTGCTCCAGGGGATTGGATGGTAATGTATGGGGCTTTCTGGGAGTTTGTCTTAGGTTAGGTAGCTCATTTCCACAGTAAGTAGCACGAGATCAAAGGCATTGAGTGAAGAGCTATTCTGTTCAGGACACTGGGCCAATCAAACCTTTCGTTTATTGGCACGCCGAGAAGCTGTATAAATCACGTCTTCCAGCATCGACCAGAGCCTTAGTCATGACCAGTAGCTCACAACAACACATGAATTTGCCGCTGTCTTTGATAAATATAAATGTATTCAACAGCCTTGATGGCCGACCTATCGGCTAGGACCATTGTCTTCTATTTTGGTTTTCACAGCTTTTTCGCACTCTAATGTTTTCTTTCTGACTTGCTTCCTTTTTCATGCCTGTTTAGTTTTCCAAACACTTGTGTGCGTCTGCGGCCTTCTCCTTGCCAAGGCACTCATGGAGAAGTGATTGGCACGGGGAGTCTGTGGGCCAGCAACCATGAAATAAATATGGATGGTCATGAGTGAGATGAGCGAGGATCATCTGTTTGGCCATCTGTTTGTGCTAGAGCGCGGATGTAATGACTGTAGTTCTGCCCAGCCCAGTGAGCCCACCGTTGCTGGGAACGTCTGACAGAAACGCACACTTACTGGGACCACAAAGTCACACACAAACACAATGAATGGACAGGGCCATTCTTGCATCTGCACTCAAGTCGTGAAGAAAGCACCAACTGCACTGTACACACTCAGTTTCCCCCCCTTAAGTTTAAAGTAGGCTACACATCAGTGCCCAAAGAGCCCCATCGACATCAGAGCAGTGGGTTCCCTGAAAGGATCAGGTATAAAACCCGGGCTGCTTCAGTTCAACTGCTCTGCCTTTTCTGTAAGCATCTCGTCCACCGTGGTCAACGGAAATGACAGGTTGAGAACTGCCAGGCAGAATTGGTGTTGGTAATTGTTCAGCTAGCAGTGTTCTACCATGAGAGTGTCTGTTAGTGCCTCTGCGTGAGGAACATGTGTTTGCAATCGCCCAACACCAGCAAATTCCTCCAGGAACCCTCCACTCTGTCCCCCAAGCGGACAATCCTCTTTTTTCCTCAAATGGCATCATTGCTGAGGCCTGGTAATAGTAGAAGTGTATGTTTATTTAAAAAAAAAAGAAAGGAAAAGAAAGTAAAAAAACAGGTTGTTGAATTATACATGTTCCTTATGGAGGGTGACACAGAAGGAGCTCTCAGAATCAATCTTGACGCTTGGATGGAATCATAGAGCGCAGAGAAAATGGCAAACATTGCTGTGGCTCAATGGCCTGATGCTCTCATAAATATGTTTTTATGGCTCTGAATGAGTTGGGGCACAGAGATGTTTGGTGCACATAAAGGTGCATGTGTGTTAGACTTTACCGTATAATTCTTACACTGGAGGTTATGAAACATTGCTAATCTAAGTAGGTATACAATATTGAAAATCAATGGCATGGCAATCATAGTTTAGCGTGTTGTGCCTCATTAATCAGGAGTTCAGTGTAAGAAAAGGACTTGATTGCTGACACCATCTTATTTCTCCGTCCGTCTGGCAAAGAATGTTATTTCTACACACAGTTTTGTAACAAAGTTACAAATGCATCTAATGCAACACAACACTCTCAAATCAAATCCCATCTCTTTAAATATATCCCCTGTGGACAGTGTGATGATTCTGCTGCCTCTGATTTTCCCTCCATCCTTTGGGTTAAGCGTTGTCTTGGGAACTTTGAGAGAAGCAGGCGGCGTGAGGGAGACTTTTCGGAGGCTCTTGTACTATAGTGTCAGTGGAGAGTGCTGAATGAAAAAAAACTGTCCAAGAGGGAAAAACTGAAGCATAATAAGCAACAGATTCATGGCTAGGATGATTTGTTTTGCTTGTCAACACCCCCTCAAGCTACCAGCCTCTACTATCAATGAAACACACTTGTGCAAAAGCGAGCACAGCTCCACGCCTTGTACAAAGTCATGGGATGGGAGAGTTAAAGCTGCTCCAACTCTCGCAATGAAGCTTTTTTTGTGGTATGTGTTGTTTGCAGTCTCTGTTCCAAATCTCTCTGTTTCTTTTTGTCTGATCAGGAATTTCACAATGTTCTCTTTGGTAAAAAACAACAACACAAAACTCTGTGTACAGAGAAACAACGAAGCAGCCATCCCTATTTAGCTGTGATGTTTTTCTCCCTCATGCATTTTGAAGCTTCACCAACTGGCACACTATTGCTTTTTTCATGTTGCCCTGGCATTTAAGCTCGAGCGAAAGCCCTCTTTGAAATCTCTGGCTCAAAAATAAGTTATGTCCATCCCCAGTGGTGTGTGGCGGTCACAAGACACACCCCGTTGTTTTGAACCTGTGTAATTTGGTGATTAATGTTGACCCCGTCTGCCCTAGAAGTTATTTATCTGCTGTCTTATTGAGCTGTGGGGAACCACAAAGGCTGCAGATTCTGGATGCCGGTTGTGAGTGAGCATGATGCAAAAGGTGTCCCATACCCCTTCTCAGGCCTCTTCTTTTATGCCCATTCGCTCTTTGATGATTCACCTACCAATAATCAAACTCACTTTCATGTCTTGTATGCTCCAATAAAGCTTGATAACAAGTTTTTTGATTTTAATAGCACAGGCCGAACTCTGGCACCAGCATTATCCCTCTGCCCACACAGGGCTAGAAATAGCAAAGATCTGGCCCAAAACGTCACAGGGAAATTGGGATTAAGTTCAGCTTGATGTCGCCCCTCTTTCCACTGCCCAGATTTCCACAAGCACTTTCCCAGCAGCACTCTCACATCTTTGTGGGTCACATCACAGAATTCCTGTCATCAAGGGCGACGGGTTTTAACGTCAGGGACTGTGATATCTCCTCCCCAAACCCTTCCCTCTGCCTCTTTCCTTCCACCGATAACAGCTAATCCCAGCCTCACATTAGACTGTGACCAAGATCAATTAAAACCCTGCCTCCCCCCCTGATAGCAATCTCCCTCCGCAGCAGCCAGTGGTGAGGGGTGTTTGTGTGTGTGTGTGTGTGTGTGTGTGTGTGTGTGTGTGTGTGTGTGTGTGTGTGTGTGTGTACAGTATGTGAGTATACACGTGGATGTGTGTTGAGAAAGAGAGCTGTAACCGAGAGCCATCGCCGTCCTCTTCAGTGGGTTGCAGTCGTTTGCCAAGCCGCAGGGAGAGCCTGCCATTGATTTTCATCGCCTCTTAACAGAGATGAAAGACAATAAAAAAAAAAACAATAACAGTGATGATCACAACCCTGCTGGCCATGTATGCCAATAATGATTATCCATATCGTAATTAGCATTCTTGTCTTTGTTGTAATTATTTTTTATTTGGCGCGGCCCTTATCATTGTTATGAATTCTGTATTGAAAATGAATAATGCGCAGGGTGTTTGTGTGCTAAAAGCAACACGGCGGGAGATGGGCCTGCGCTCCACATTGTTCCTCCTCCCACTTCTTATTATTGGTTGAGTCCAATGGAGAGCTGCCTCACGAAGACGATTCTCCCCGCCTATTGCTTTTATTTACAAAGTTAAGTGTAAGCGGGCAGTATTTTATTTTCTGTTGACTACGATGCGCCAGTTTCATGGTGTGGAGTTTGTTTCCAAAAACCCATTGGCATCATAGTGTGACTGGTTGGCGGAAATTGAAGGTTTGGTCCTCGGGTGCCAAATAGGCTCTGGCATATGAGACGGAGGAGGGGGGGCTCCATGAAGGTAGACGATTGGAAGGGAATGGTAGTGATCCCGGCGGGACGGAGGCGGGAATAGAGGCGGAGTCAAGTCCCGAGCACGCAGAGTGGCTGCCCTGCCAACTGTCGCGCTAGCCACTGGGATTAGCAGCTGTGGGCCTCAGGTTGTTTTGCTGTGTACATCAAAAGGACAGTCTGTGAACACGAAAACACAACTCATTTTCTCCCTCATCTATCCCATCTTTCGGCTTTCCAACACCACTTTTTTTTTCTCTCGCTCTGAGGCCCTCTTCTCGCCTTCTATCCCACGACGCACATCCAAGGTGCTGCAAAACCTTTGAGCTCAGGAGGAGAGGCAGCATGCCCGCAGGGTTCCCACGACAAAGTGCAGGAAAGACCCGGGAGAGGAGAGGAAAGGGTAGAAGTCGATGAGAGGGGTGGCCGGCAGTCTGAAAGGCAAAAACCTGAAAGACTAAAACTGTTGTTTTATCAGAGATGACGGAAATGTGTCCATCCCGGTTTCAACAGAGCAGATGACCCGCGAAGACTAAACATAAGCTTCTCCTTGCAACACAAAACCACAAGAAAAGAACCATCTGCTGCTATTTTCACCCACTTTCAATTGTGTCTGTGTTTCATCTTTTACACTGCTGTCAGCATTGTTTCAATTACATCCTGCAGCTTATGTCTATAGTCTATTGCGCCGGCTTGGTGTTCTTGTGGAAGGCTGCGGGTTGACTTGTGTAGGCTCCCTTCTTTTATTGTCTAGTCAAAAGAAAACGCTGTTCTTCGCCTGCGAGCAGTTTCCTCCCCTTCGCACCACAGTACAATAATTAAGTTGTGAATGATCCAAATTCAGAACAATGAAATCCAATTCTGATCCCTGTTTTGTTTTTTTTTATATCATTTTTGATTACCTACTTTTTCATTTTTAGTTGGAGGTGCGTTTTCCTCTCCCATGGCTACGCTTAGTTGTGACCTACTTTATTAGTTTAGCCAAGCTCTGGGAATCGGGGGCAGATTAACTTCCATTTACTTCTCTCACAGCGCAGCTCCATACGTCACAGACGCTGCTGTAAGAAGCAAAACAAGAAAAAGAAAACATTACTAAAAGTGTCAAATATCTTGTAGGAGTGAAAAGCCAATAGCCGCGTGTGCAGCGATCCCTATTTACAGTCTCATTCACGTGTTGCTACTCTCTCTACACAAATGTAGAAAGGCGATGGTTTGAAATGGCTTTTTCTAGATAACAAAATCGTGTTTCTTAAAGCATTTCTCCACAAGATGAAAATGTATCTTCCAACTACTTCCTGTTGTCTTCACTTTCAACCAACACTTAAGCTGGAAACGCACAGGGCAAAACACAAAGCCGCTCAAGAGGTTCAATCACAAAGCTTTCAGTTCCCACTCGCCCCTGTAGCCCCAATGTGAACTGTAATTACATTTTTGAGGAGGGGCACAACGCAGAGGTGCCTCAACACCAGACGCAGAAACGTACTTCAGCCTTCAGAGTTTGTCTTAGCTGCTTAGTTTGGCAGTGAGTGGCGACCCGAAAGATTCAGAGATGGTTTGTTTTTCTCTACTCACATTTCCAGCTGGAAGTCTTTACGACATCAAACACAAACTGAAAGTGAAAGAGACGCCATTCATTTCTTCATATTGGGAAGAATAACATGCATTGGTGATTTGCAGCTCATCATTGTTTGTGAGTGACATGGTCTTAAGAGCACATTGGGTTGTCTGTCATTTGCTTTATATCTTTATTGTTTATCGGCCCTTGTTTTTTGTTTTTTTTGCCTGATCAAGTGTCAACACAACCATGTTATTCACAACCTTGCACGTAATTAAGCATATTCAGGGGCGATAACCTCATTGAATCTCAAAGCATTTACAGGGTTACTCAGCTGAAGTCGGCTTACAAAATAAACCAGGGATCAGGAGTAAATGACAAGAGGATAAAGGGCTGGGAGATAGGAGAGCACTGGGGAAGGCACGTCTGATTCTTGTCTTACTTTGCTGCATTCGGGAGGGCAGAGGCCAGTGACTGTTGAGATAGCAAAGAGATGTGACAGATCATCAAGGTATTCGTTGGGATTCTTTCTGCCTTCGACTGCTGTGTGGTTTCCATACAGTACATCACTTAATCGCATTCTCACACTTACGACCCAGTTATCTTGCAGCATCTTGAGGCACATCCTTCTTAGCCAAACTATTAGAATGAAACACTTTAGTATACATAACATGCATTCATTTGTTGTCGTACCACACTCATGTTCATGTCAAAGAGCTACAATATCTGCTAGGGAAGCATAATGAAACCCTTACATTGGATAAGGGTATGAATAAATTAATTCTACTGTGTGACGTAGAGAATATCTGCATTAGTTTCCTAGACATGCAAACACGTGTACGCCTTTGCATTGCGACACAGGACGCAAAAGAGGTGACATTAAGACGCACAAAATCCTAACCAACACCGCGCAGGACGGTTTGAGCAAATGATATGAATGAAACATGGATGAGCAATTGAATGACCGCAGGAACAAATGGGGGCTCATGAAGCCGGATAACACACCCAAGCAAAACATCTCATAAAGGCCGGTGTGTCCTGCAGCAAGATCACTCATCAATGTGTCTGCCTTTATTACCTGCCCTGCTTCATGCAAGGGCAGTTGCATACGGCTGCCTACTCTAGAGTGCATCCCTGCAGCCTCCCGCCCACACACTGAAAAACTACCCATGGCTACTTTTTTTTTTTACTCGTATCGGATGATTAGACTTGGGTTGCATCCCAGAACACCGCTCGGCCCCAGCATGGTTTCAGCAGGGAGCATCGCAGCCAATGCATAATTTCTTAAGATAGGGGGACTCACACTGAGCCAGTCCCAATTCTGCAACGTCAGACATGTGAAAATCTTATTGAAGAACTAAATAAGACAAAAAACATATTGGACCTCTATTCTGACACATTCAGATAGAGTGGCCATTTTAGGGAAATTCAAAGTTAACGCTCATTATTGGATGAAGATGAAGCTTTTTTTTTCCCCATGGGAATAAAAAAATAAATAATTGTCGACTTTACCTACCTCACTTTTAAATCCCATTGTTTTCTCCTCCAAAGCTCAGAAAGACAGTATGTTAAACTCTTCTCAAACTCGTCCACATCTTAATTAAAGGTTTAACAGCTTTCCTAAGTTTAATTCTGTATTCGTCCACAGTTATCTCATCTAAATGGTTTAATGGAAGGCAATTTTCTAAATCTGAAGAGAAAAACTCAATTTTTGGAACAACAACAACAGCAGCAGCAACAGCATTATGTTATGAAGATATTTGCGGGCCTCTCTGCCAAATGAGAAGATTGCAGTCTCTTTCATCCAGTTCTAATCACCGCTGAACATGTGGGAAAATAATGGTGTTTTTCTGTTTGCGAAACAGCGCTCGGATCACCTCCTGAGTGGGACAGTGTAGCGGATTGAACAGATTATAGACTGTGCTGCACATAACAAAGGGTCAAACGTACAAAATGTGCATCTTTTATTTTTAATGGCTTATGAAAATCAAACTGACTGGGTAACTCCTCAAAAAAAGATCCTCAGTGGAAATCAATAAATATTTTTTATTTAATATATTTCTTTTTAATTCTGTTGCGAGCCCTTTGTTGTGGCTTCATGCAATATCGACTGTAGTTTTCGGGCATCTGTGTGTGCAATGTCTAACTTAATTCCAGCACAATTTATGTGTACGCTGTTTGTCTATAACTATAAAAGCATGTTTCATTCTGTTGTCCTCATGAATTTGATTTCCAAGTCAAGAAACATGAAAAAGGATGAAAAAAAACAAAAAACTTCAACTCTGGCTGGATGTGCGCCCGCATACTTACAGCCAATTTTTTTCCAACTCAGCTTTCTCCTTTATCCAACACTAAAACGTTTTTACTGGAAGTGATTCCGCCGACCTATCTGCCAAGGGTTGTAGGAAGAGCAATGGTGTAACCATGGTGTTTGCACCCCTCTCTGTTTTGTAAACAGCAGCCAGTGATTCCCCATTGGGATGATTTTGCATGCAGGCTGGAGAAGGAAATCTGCCGGCCCCCCCAAATGCATTCCATCACCATACCCTACGGGTCCACTGCTGGAGCCTTGTTTTGGCACATAGAGGCAAGAAGGGAAAGAGAGGATGGGGGGCATAGAAAGGACCAGGGATGATAGAAAGGGAGAAAGAAGGTTTTCAGAAGGATCCTTTGTGGAAGGAATGTATCAGAGAGATACAGAGGAAAACAGATGCCGAGAACGGCGAAGGAAGAGAACAAGAGACCTGACTTGGTATGTGGAAACAAGAGCAGGGAGAGAAAGGGCAATAGTGGGATTACATTCTTTGAAAGTAAAGCTGCCTGAATGTACATGCAAGTCAAATGTCCCCTACGGATGATTGCTCCTCTGGAGCTTTTGGGGGGTTTCCACAAAACTTCAAAAATAAGCCAAAGACAAACACACAGCAGCACAACATTGGTGGCTTCTCCAGGTAATGTTATCACAACCGTCCTCGGTGGTCATAGTGAGGCCCCATACAAAGCTTTGGGTTAGTGATGCGAGCCATACTGATGAGCTGCCGTCTTACAGTGTGAGTCCGAAGCAAGCTGGTAAAGCTTAGAAGGTGGAGTCTTATCTCAAGTGTGACTTTTTTATTTTTTATTTACCTTTTGGAGTCCAATCCTTTTATCTGTGATCTAACCTGCAATGACGAGATAAAGCCGTGCTGACTTTTCCATAAATGCACTTATCAGGGTTGTACAAGCTCTCCAATGCCAATGAGATGGGCAGGATGATCACTTAGCATTCCGTATGCATGCCTTCACCTGCACTGCCCATAGGTACACACCAACAAGCACACGCACACACCTACTGTGTATGAGCTCTTACACAAAGCACATAGGCACATGCACAAATGCACTTTTGCACTTGTGCTGCTGCGTCTACAGGCTATTCACAGTAATAGCTTCGGCTTACAGCCTTAAGTGTGTTTTTTTTTCTCTTCCAATCATACAATAGTGCCTGCTGAGCTGGCAAGTAAGAATATCAAATAGCAAATGAAATTCCTGAGAGCCGTCCGCACCAACACCAACTTGTAACATGAATTTTTCATCATCTGTGTGTGGTGATATACCCTCATTAGGGTACTTAGACCGCCATTCAATAAGGTCGGTCATTCTCCTTGCCAAGACAGGATCAGCGGTTGTATCACAACACCTCAATTCATTTGCCCGCCAACACTGATCATATATATATAAACATCACAGATGAGACATCACACACCTTTATCATCTAGCAGGCGTTTAACATGTTGCGAGGAAGTGCTGGATTATTCATCTTTTTGTGGTAAAGGATACAATTACCAAGAGAAAAATAGCGTTTGACAGTAACACTCGGAGAATAGAGTAGCTGCATCTTTTTTTGTGCATGTTGAACTAAAATGCTTGCCTTAATGGACAGTGTGTGATGCAGGCTGCACAGATTAAGTACCATAGGTTGTGTGTGTATGTGGAGACATCTCGCAAATCCGCATGTTCAACTCCACACTAAAAGGCCACTGGAACCCAGGACCTTCTTGTTGGGATGCAACAGTGCTAACCACCACCACCAAGCCACCTGTGGGCTGGGTAATATGGGTTCATTTCAATATCCTGGAATATATATTACTGGAACATAATCAATCAATCAATCTTAAAAAATAAATAAATTGAGAAATAGATGATAAATAAAAATAACTTTTTGCCATGTGCAACGAGCTCATTTACATTGAAAAATTGCACTGTATCCCATTGATTAACAAATTATTTACATGATTTGAATCCTATATTGGAAATAACCATCCTGATCATGTGTGATCAAGTGTTCGAAATACCGACAGATGTTTAGGCATATGCAGAGTTACAGTATGATAAATTGAGGGTAGATATTTTCCTATACAGTTGGCAACAGTATTTTTTTTCTGGTGCAAACAAGTAAGGATTTGGTGGGAAGTCTCCCCCAATCTGTTCCTGTAATATAACTATATATATATATATGTTTCAACAGGTCTTAATCCACATTACACGGATTTAACATGAGATACACAGGGATTTAAAAAGATCAGCGTCTGCTTAGAGACTGAAGGAAAAAAAAATCCCCCCTCTTTTTGTCGTGCCTATATCAAGTGTGTGTGGAAGGACGCGGCAGACATTTTTTTTAGTTCTTGTAATCTTTTCTGCATGTTCATGTCAAGCATATTGCGATCGCACATCTTTTTGCTCTCATAAGCCCCAAATTCTTTACCACTGTTGTTGTCATGTATGCTTTGCACAGAAACGTTTCTTGCCCAACGCCTCCCAGATCACATTATGTCTGCCATTATAATCACCTTATTCACAGGTTATGGGCCCATAAAAACGGCGTCCGACGATCTCGGTCACCAGGATGCATCGTGATGAGGCATGACGTTCATGATAAAATCAGGATTCACTCCCCGACCAACCGTCTCTGTGGCACGGCTCCACCGGCTGCCTCGGGTGGAGCTCGGTGCGTTCTGTCATCTCTGACTTCCCCCCAACCTTCGGAGGAGGAGATGCAGTAGGACTTTTATCTTCACCAAATCAGATTGAGATCAACCTTAAGTCCAATGGCTGTAAAGATTTTTAGAAAGTTTTTTTTACTGGAGGGTCTCATTTAGCTGTATGCCATGTTTTGAAATGTATTAAATTAAATGATTGGGGGGGAGAAAGAAAAATGACATGATAATGAAGCCTTCCCGTAAACCCAGCAATGAATAACAATGACAGAGAATAATATTTGATATTGTACACACCCCGTGCCTATGAAGAGCGAACACTGTTGTCCCCACAGCACATTAAACATTGCTGTCTCTCCACAAGAGAAAATAAATCTACAGTATGCCACAGAAGGAATATTGGAAATGTGCTCATCAACCATGGTTGCCTTTGTCTTTGCCTCTGTCAACCTTATTGCTTTAGTCCCGCCTGCAAACTCTTCTCCCTGCTCCAATATGATAAGATTTACTGGCATGTCCAAATGGGTAATCTTGTTTATTCAATGTAGCTGTTTGGATCCTAACATCACTAGGGAGAATTAAAGCCTCTGAATCTCAGCAGGAGGTCAGACGAGAAAAAAGAAAAGTTTTCTATCTTCAGTCTGGCTCTGTGATGGTGTTCGGTAGTGCGGTAACAGCTGATATTATTTCCACTGCAGCTTAGTACTATGTCCCCTCCCCTGTTGTTGATCTCACTCTTTATATTTTTTTCTTACTTGAGCTCATTAATCCAGCATGCTCCTGCATGCACCAATGCGTGCTTGTGTGAGGCAATGAGAGTCAAAGAAAGACTCCTTCAGGAGTGTTGTATACTGGAGGTTGCAGCTGGGTTCGAAGCGGTGTTGGTTCGACAGATCGAACTCTGACTTCTGGAAAATGTCTAAATTGCCACTAAATTATTGAAGTGTTCATTTTGAAAACCCGGTAGTATTTGGGCCAGAAGGGACAATAGAGCCGGGAGGTGCAGTCTGTCACATGAGCATGCTCTCTCTCCGCAAGAGATCTTCAATTATAAGAGGCTTGCGCTGATTTTGCACAACCCCCCCCCCCCTACCATCAATCCTTTTTCTGCGTTCAGATAAGCCCAGGCCTTTAGCACTCGGTGTTATGAGGGAAGTCTATCGTGATCTCGTGCTTTTTCACCATAAATCCTCTTTGTAGATCTTTCTTCTTACAGTCATTTGACATTCTGCATTACAGCCGTGCTACTTTCTGAACCCTGTCCTGATCTCACCCCCCCCTGGACCTTAGAAGGTAGAGACGACCCAAATATTTGCTCATCGCTTGCCAGAATGTTGTGAAATAGGTTGAGCTTAATCTGGGAGACAATTTTCACTGTCCTTCAATGAGAGCAGCATGAAAACAATCCCGGCCTGAACAGATGTAATCTTGGGATCCAGATAGCAGCAACATGTAGCGACCACAGACGGGGGCACAACACAGCCCTGACGTGGCGATGCGCATGTCACGCTGCAAACAGAGTGGGCTTCTGACCTCTCGGGGGCCGACAATCTCTCCATCAGCGAAGCGGTTGACTTACCAAATCAATTCAGAAGCAAGGAAGAAGCAAACCGCGTGGACAAGACATCTTAGGTGACAGAGAGCTTTTATTTGCTCTCTTTCTCACATTCACTTCCTAATAGATAAGACATCAAAATGTCCGCGGGGAATTGTTTGTGGTGGATGTGTGTGTGTGTGTGTGTGGGCGAGTGGGTAGACGAGAGGAGGATACAGGTTGTATGCGATTGCATCAGCCACAGTGCTGAATGTGGATTCATGGATTTCACTCACGTATAGTGGTACCATTGAAAGGAAACAGGTGGCGGAGTACGGGTGAGGGGGGGGGGGGCTATTGTAATTAATGCTGCAGATGCTGCTTTCTGCAGCGCATCTGGGCAGTGCTCTCATTTCCAGAAATCTTTGAATTCTCTGCAAATCCACATTCAGCACTCCCTCTTGTTGCTTGACCATCACCTCTATCGGACTCGGACAAACATGTTTCTTCTGTAGCATTAGTTCCTCTCCCCTTTTTTCCCTTCTTTATCTTATAGGCTTTTGGGCTTCCTGGCCTCCCTCAAATATAAGTCAATTTCTTCCAACGCTGGGAACCTCCACTTTGTCTACATCTTAGCTCGTAACCTGTCACACACCCACACACCTTGGCATACTTCAGTAGACCAATGTCTTGTGTTTGTGCGGTCACAGTCGTAGGAGTGTCCTCTGATTACAGCGTGCAGGATTAGAGGGAATCTGCTCTAACATATTCAGTGTATCCACTGATGCTGCTTCACAGGAACAACACAGCCAGGCGGGACTCTACATCACCGCAAAGAGCACCAGGTGGAATATGGCATGAAAACAAAATGGGACGACCAGAGGAAGAAAAGGGAAGGGAAAAACTCAACGTTTGTACGGATTTATGGATTTTAAATGAAACACAGGAAAGAGCGGAGAAATAACAGCAGTGATTTACCGTATACAATATAATTTGCTCTATTCCATTCAGCTGTCAAATTATAAAATTGCAACATACAATACTTAAAGAAGGAAAAAAAAGACGTATTGATTTGCCTTCATTCATACATCAGTGCACATTAAAATAAGCGCAAAAAAATGTATCACTCTCTGAATTTTCTTCCCTTATCTCCCTCAGCTCGACAAGCGCTGTGCCAACGAAGGGCTGCAGGAAAAAAAAGCATCTTTGCATAAAATAGCAAGCGAGCAAAATCTAAAACAGTTGGTGAAGAACTCTAAATAATCACGATGCTTTTGGAGACGAATGCATTAGCATAACTCAGCCCCAACCAAGTAATCACTCGTCTCAGGGTGACAAAATCCCCTCTAGGCTCATCTTGCTCCTGCTGCTTCTATCCCCCTGAATGACCGACCCCCTGAGACTGCGGGTTGGACCCGCGGCAGAAAGGAAAAACTTTGAGACCCCCATTGGTTTGTAACAAAGTGCCTCCGGCAAGTGATAAGATCATGCACAAGGAAGCAAAACTTCGCTACAAAGCATCTTTTGGTTTGTCTTTACCCCCATACAACGTGAAACAGAAGTGTATGTGAAGCGTGGAAGTGGAAGAAATACCTGATATCTAAATTGGTGGCGCTACTTTGGACAGATTATACTTATGGTATGACTTAGTTTTTGCACGGCGATCAGAAAACGGGATGCTCAGTGAATGAATTTACTATTTAAATTGTACATAATTACAGTAAAATCCATAAATAGAGGTTGAATATTTCTAAAATATACACTATTAGATGAAACTTGCAGATGCTGTATGCTATTGAAAATGTAAAAGTTGCAACATCTCAGTTCGGGAGTGAGTATTTGCTTTACCTGCTTTTGGATTATCCCAAATACATGATTTTACAAAGCTGGACCTGTAAGGGACCAATAAATGCGAAGCAACAGAAACGACACATTATTTGATGCACTGCAGGTTGTTCTGTCTCTATCAGTTCGTGGTCCCGTGTGACTATCCGTGTGATTAACAGTCATGGTAATGTTTGAGAATATCAAATTATCTCCATTTCCTCAACAAAATAAGTGAAGTGTTAAGTTAAGTTTAAGTTTAAATCACATGCATTCATTCAACTGACAGGATTTATTTGTCTTCCCTGTTGTAGACCTTTTTATTGTGTAAAAACAATATCGACCACATCCCACCTATCTAACCATTACATTTAACTATGTCCAAAAGGAATAGTGATCTGCACGAGCAACATGGCTCTATCCTACATGTATGTTTTCTAAATGATGCAGAACAAAACAAAAAAGCTTGATGTTTGTCTTTATGGATTTTTGTTAATCAATGCCAATCAATATACATACATATGTATTCCTATTATGCTGTTGTTTTGAATGACACCACATTGTTAGTTACGGGACCCATGTGGAATCAACATACATCAGCAGCTCTTATTTGCTTTCAAGCTACTCACACAAAGTTCTTCAAGTGAATGCCGTTTAACTGCAGCGATGTCTTTCTCATGGGCTGTCAGCCCAAACCTGAGTACATCTTTCTTTGTGCCAAATGCAAGGACAATATTGAGTCGTGTAATCCATTCAACAGCTAGACTAGGGCCTCGATATTGTATATCAAGGTTCACGCTTGACATGGTTGTGTTTTTCAGTCGTCTTTCCATTTTTTCTCGGGGTTGGAAACCTGAAAAAGCAGATTTTAGTGATAGCTAAAGGTGCCTTGAATTTGGAAATGCATGGCACTTTGGGTTTCATTTTCTAAATCTAACTGGCACTTCTCTAGCCAACAAGCCAACTCTTTTTTTTGTGAATAGAGTGACACTCTTACCCCTTCAGCATAACCCTCAGACCTTGTTATTGAAATTTGAATGGCTGTAAAATAGTTTGCATCTGCATTATCACAGCAAAAAATGAATGCCACGGATGAGGTGTGGGGATGGTGATCCACAGGATATACGGATGCCAAGTATTCCTGAAACATAACAGGTTTTGTGGTCATGTTTGCATGTTCATGGCCATGCTAACAAGGTGTGTTGCAGCCATAATTACTCTATATTTTGATTCAGAATAAACTGAAATGGCGTAAAAGTGAATATTATCAGTGGATCACGGAAAACGGTCTAAATAGGAATGAAATTGGTTTCTTAGTTACAAAAAATACTATGTTGTGTTAGTGTGCTTACCACAAATAATAAAAGCGACATCTTGATACTTCCTTTTTAACACTTGTAGATGCTGGGTGACTAACATCTCTCTGGTTCCGAAGAAACATTCATGTTTTAGTTCATCTACACTTCATGTCTGGACTTCACGATAATTGTGCAGAACAAAAAAGGAGCCTGACGCTTTGTATCTGTTGTCCTCCTCGAACCCGCACACCATGTCCTCAGACGTAGGGCTGTCGACACCGCTGGAACAACGGCTTCCCCCGAATAGTCGGCAGTAGTAATTGTAAAACGCATGTTCAGAAGGAAAAGTGTACACAAGCATATTCTTACTGAAGTTCCCTTAAGTGGCACATGTGATGTATGTTGTAAAATGTTGCTTCTATTAATAGTGTGGTAAATGTTGCATGAATCATACATATTGAGATTTTTTGTCTCTTGTGGCTCATATATAAGTGTTACGTTTGGACAAATGAAATGTGTTCACTGTAAATCTGGCAATATGTTGTGCTAAAGCTTATCTTTTACACCCACATCAACTCATTCATTACATTCTTACCTTTATTTCCATGCTTGTGGTTGCTATGCCGCCTGTTGTTGCCTTTAATCAGAAACAAGCAGTGTTGACAGCTTTTGATAAATAGAATACTGCTTTTGACTTGCTGTGTGTTCTCATGGGCCACCTGCTTTCTCATTGTTGAGATCCTTTATTTTACACCTGTTGATGAATACAAAACTGTCACACTTTGGATAAGAACACATTCACACAACAACATGGCTACACAAACACCTAAAAATGCACCGGCAAAGAAATAATAAATCAATTTGCTCAATAGCTGTTTTCCTAGGTCAACTTTCCCTGATATGAAATGTGAAACAAACACACGAGTTGTGTTTACTAGAATCTCTGGTAAAGTTTCCTACTTTTGATTAGAAAACTTCTTGCCAGTTTGCTTCTCAGTGGGTTGTCCATAGTTTCACGTGTGTGTGTCTCTTAGCTTGTGCTCATGTCTCTCTACTGGTTCCTTGCATAAATTTGTCATGTAATTAGGATGGAAATATGTGTTGGATACTAAATTGCTGGCAAATTCTAAATGAGCACAAATGAGAAAAGTCCAGAAATAGAACTTGGGGATGCATGTACAACGAGAAGAAGATAAAAGGTTCAGATAAATTTAGCGGCAGCCAATTCTCCATGTGTTTTGTATGTCAACCCTCTGATTACACATGTTGTTGTTAAATCCACCCACTTTCTGCCCTCCTTCCCTTCTCGCTTCTTCATGTGCGTTGGTCTCCTCTATAGTCTCTGTTTCCTCCAGCCTTGGTACTAAATGTCAGAGCAAGCTAATGCTCTTCCCAGACCACGCCGTGGGAGACTGACCAACCACATCGCCGTGGCAACCCTCTGTTCTGACTCAAAGAAAGAGAGGCAAGGGCGGAGAAGAAAGGAACTTTTATGCCTCTGAACCCCCACTAGTTTCCTCATCCCCCCTCATCCTTGTGCATTGTAAAACCAAGCCCTGAACCATGTGGCCAAGCTCCCAGGCTTCACCGTGACCAGGAAGGAGGACGGAAAGAGAACTGCAATCACTAAGTAGGCGTCAGGGGATTCCTAAAGGTCAGTTAAAAAGTGAAAATAAGACATCGCAGTAATATTGGCAGCGAGTCAAGGTGACATTATTTGGTGGATTCAATTTTAAAAAAAGAAATAAAGAAAAAAGGAATCCTGCAAAGACATTTCTCACATGAGGTAAAGAAAGTTTAGAATTTCCAGCAAGTCAAAGAAATGGCCACATTAGATTTTCCCAGAATACTTTGGCGGGGCGCCATTTCATTTGGTGGGTTTTACACCAGCAGGAGGCCCCATGATACTTTTCTTCTCTGGTAATTGCTTTCTTTTCCAAGCTGACTTGTCACCTCCAACAAGAAGTTTAAATTAGGAGATTTGAACGGTCCTGGGGTCTTAGGAGCCCGGCCCAAGACTGACACTCATATACAGAGTTAAGACAATTTATTTTTGTGACAGCACAATTGGTTATGGCACTAAGTGTAGTTGCTGAAATGATTTAGCTGAAGCCCTTAGGGGGAGGTAGGTGATTTTTCTGGGGGGGGGGATAAGAACTAAAAGGTGGAAGTACAGCGGTATGTTGGTGTGGCGGAGGAACCGTCTGGTCGTGGGTAGATGACCATATTTAACAGTAGCCGAAGCCCCAAATTTTTCTCATCCTGCTTTCTGTGTGTACATTTTTGCCCATTTCACAATGAAAGCTTAAGCCCGTCAATTCTCCTCCTGCAATTCAGGCGAACACAATTTTGCCTGCTCCAATATTGTATCAATTCCTTTCTTTCTTTTTTTTTAAAACTGGCCTTGACATATAGATGAACCCACCTAGCCCATTTCATTTCACCCACGCCGCCTTCTTTGCACGCTGCTATATCACAATGCTGTAATTAAAGAGAAGAAAGACAACAATTGGTCTCCTTCGCCTTTGCCTTTACAGCTAACCATGTGTGTAACGCTATTTGTTGCTGCCTGATGCTTCTCAATGTTTAAGGCACTGACCTCCTGGCCTGTCGGATGAATCAGCCGAAATCAAAACATGGGGTCTCACAAGCAAGCGGCCGTAAACTGTGCAGCGGTGAAATCAATACATACACACCGCACATGTGGCCATTCTGTACCCATCATTTCTGAACACGTGACTGAATGTTGTTCCCGCGTTGAGAGGAAGAAACCTTGGTGTACAATGTTCGACAACGAGACCACCGAGTCAAAGTTTGCGATTACGTCGCAGCACGAAGGCCGAACAGGCATTTAAACCGTTCAGTGATGGTACGTAAATGAGAGGTACCCAGATAGAGTGTGAGACACCTTTACTGAAGGCACTTTGTATTACAGGATGTTTAGGTCATCGACATGAGTGACAAACAAGAAAATAATACATGTATTCAATTTATATGTTATCTATGTGCATGTATTAGAATATCCGGGTGGTACACAGGGAATTGAATTTTATTTTCAATTTTATTTTTACATCTCCATTAAAAGAAGAAGAAAATAGAGTAGACCAATTGCATGTCAGAAGCGTTTATAGGATTCAAAGATGATTGCATGTACATGCATACAAACCAGAACGCACGCACATATGTAGCATGTTAGAGTTATAAATAACTGGGAGAAACAACAGTCTAATTTAATGACGTCACCAAAATACTAATTTAAAAAAATCTATATATGTTTTTTTGAAAGCCAACAATGCCAAATTATTTGGGGGCTCCAGCCTTCATCTGTAGTTGCTTGCCACCATGTAAAGGTGCACTCGCATGTATAAGGTTGTGTACGGAGAAACGCTGTCTTCCAACAGGAATCGGTAATCACACATATGCATGCTCCCTGTTTGGAATTAATATTCTGTGCACATGAGCATGTTGGGGGCGGGGGGTGGAGTAATAGGCTAGTTGGGAAAGCAGTGGCAGGTGTGCCTGACAGAACTTCCATGCCCTGTTGTGAGGGATCTTGATCACAGAAACTCTTTTGAAAGTGTGTGTGCATGCATGGTTGCATGCATTTTTTTGCGAGCATGTGCGCCGTGTGCGTCCACATGGACTGTGTTTATGCATAACAGTGTTTTCTGCTTGGTTGGCCATGCCGGTGTGCGCCTGTGTTCAGGTTGCGCATGACCCCGGCTCCGCTGGGAGGTTCGTGTCTTTCATGTCCTCTGTTCAGTTCCTCCTTAAATCTGGGTCAGGGGATAAAAGAATAACCCCTGTACGCTATGACTCACACACATTGACACACACCAGGCTCGCTGAAAAATGTGGTAACAAGGTGGCATTGTGGAGGGCACTGAAGCAGACAACTTTTAAAATTGTCGTCATATTGCTGCGGAAACTCTATCCTAAATCTACATCCTGTCACCTCTCTATATTAACAACAGTTATTCACTGCATCGGTTACTCATCCAGTCCTTCCCAGTTGAGCTTCTCCAACTGTCTCACTCAGTTTGTTTCAGTGGATCTCACGGATGACCTTGCACAGACCAGATGAGAATGCTGAATTTGCAAGTCGGCAGCAAGTCGATTAGGATTGCGTTGTGGCTCAGTGTCTCAAGGCATCTCTGTGTCTGTCTTTCCATTTCTCACTCAGCCTTTGCTGTTCCTCCTCTTGAAGACTTCCCTTCTCTCCCTCACTAAGCCCCTTCAACAATGCTGATGCTCTGGACCAGCTTCAACCCTCTAAGGGGGAAGAAGTCATGCTGGGGCATTTGTGCGTGTCAATCTGAGAAAAAGGCTTTCATCGGAATGTGTGTGTATGTGGCAGTCAGGGAAGATATACCTTGACAAAGAACAAAGTGAGCATCCTCAGTCCCCTGCATTTTTTAGCAGAGGATGTCATTGAGGTCTTATTTTTGTCTTGAAACAAAAAAAGGGGGGAAAAATTATACTTGCAGGAAGCAGGGAATTATTCCTGCGTTGGGACACTCCGCCTCTCCCGTACTTTCCACCCTATGGGCCTCAGGCTTGGAGCAGGGTGATGGGTGTGTGGAGGATGTTAAGACCTACTGCCTCCCATAGATAAAAGCTGCAGACCCCCTACTACCAGTGGGACGCAACCATCTGGGACCTTACATCTACGCGGCCCCCCTCGTACACACTGACTATAAATTCCTGCAAGGCGAGGGTGGACCGCAGCAGAATGATGGATAAGTCCCCCTGGCACACTTTTTTGTCCTGAACAACTTTTAAAAACATTGTTCAACCCGGACCCTCCCCTTCACGCCCAAAAGCTTGTGTACTCTTTCTTTACCACCTCCTTGTCTCCATCCGGCACAGCCAGAGCAGCACATTGTCCCTGTACTATTCCCTGTTAATGGAGAGAGGGTGTAACGGCTGGATCATTGCGGGAACAATCGCCAGTGCCTGACAGGGGTCCATAATGACAGAAGGCAGTTCTTTTATCACTCAGCCAGGACTTAACGGACAGCAGAGAATAAAGGTCACCGTACGCCTCATGCATTTGGTTGAAATGCTAGCGCCATCAGTGTGAGCATCCAAAGTGCATCATTGTGGCTTGTCCAAACATTGTGATCTGCAGTAGTTTCATCTCTGTGCTGCTCCTCGGCTTGGTGTCAATTCAACCAGCTGTTCTACAGAAAAAATTAATCAACATGAAATTACCACATTTTTATTATTTTTTTTATAATGGCCCAAACTGTGCAGATATTTAGTGACAAGATAGAGACTCTGTAGTAAACCCAACCTGGAATATTTAAACAGTACCAAACGAAGAACTGTCTCTTAAGAGACCATTCCCTCTTTCAATGTTGCGTCTCTACAGTATTGCCAAAAACACCAATTTACATTGTTCAATTATTAAACAGCTGCATGACCTACTAGAAATTGATAATAATATGGTTCTAGCATAGTAACAGTCAACGTGTGGCAGTTTAATGCAAAATCATGTAACTGTCCAACAAAATGCTGTATGCTCTCGTTCCACATCTTTGGTTCAATTATCATGGTTACATTTAAACAAACCTTCCGGTTGTAGGTAAACTGAGACCTTGAGACCTTCCCCACAATAGTGGTTGCACGCTTTACCCATTCGGTTCCTTCCCTCCAGTGACTCAGGTGCTGATCTTCTATCGTTACCAGCAGAAGTGAGAACACAGAGCTGTCCTGGGAAATTACCATGTCGACAGACAGCACATTGAGACTTCGTTAGCACAAGCACTCTACCCAGTGCCTGTCCAGCCTGATCGAAAAGAGCAGCTCTCCATGACAGGGTAAACAAAGCCAAATCACAGACATTATGAGGAAAATGTGTTTTTGGTCAACTGGATCAATTGCTGTATATAACCGTGGGGTTTTGTGTGTTCATGTATTAGTCTTTGGAAGTGAAAATGTGTATTATTCTCTAATATTACTATTAGTAATATGAATAGGCTATTGTATACGTCATTCTTTGAGCCGTATCAATATACTGCATACCATTTAATATATTCCTGTGCTGGTATTTGTATTAATGATAATATTTGTGCGTGTTCATACTTTATGTGTTTGTGTCTTTCTGTCCTTGCCTCTCTGTGTGCTTCAGGCGGCGGAGAATGTCTGTGTTGAGGAGAAAGAAGAGGCAGAGGAAGTCGGAGACTGCAAGTAAACAACCTGCGGTAGCTACAGCAAGTGTCAGTCTTCCTGTCTCTCGCTCCTCCACTGCTTCCGTGCAAATCCTCTTTCACTTTTTTTTCCTACATTTAAACAAACAGCAATGGCCACCGAAGAACTCGTTCAACAAACTTCCGGGCTTTCCATCTCTACCTAAGTTTTTGTGCTTAGATTGATAATTGAATTGACTATCACCATGTAATCAATTAGGGGCGTTCATCCCCGGCTCCAAATCAAAGATTTAATTGGCTTGTGCCACAGAGAGGCTGAGATGGAAAGCAGGCTGGTGCAGGAGGGACTGTTGGATTACTGCGGATGGGCTCTCAAACCTATTTACATTGTGTCTGACTTTAAGTCCTTGATTGCCTTCCTGGTTCAGAAATTGCTGGGGTGTGAGCTGCACACAGTTTGGGTTTGGACCACAGTGACACATCCGGCCTATTTTAGTGAAGAGGGCTGGAATGCTTACAGAGCACACGCAGCGGGTAATCTCTCCTGCTTTGATCCCAATCTTTCAGACGGATGCATGCCGGTTTTCCTTCCATTAAACACCCTTTGTTACTTTTTTTTTTCCAAATGTCCGGAAAAATTCTTTTGCCACCTGCAGTCAGCATTGCTTTGTCTGAGCACACAGAGAGCCACGCATTTCAAGTCCAAGCAACCCTGCACTATTGATCCACCCCACACCTTATTCCATTTTGTCCTCTAAAACATGGCTTTTCAGTCGGTTGACTTCTATTCAAAGCTATCCGGGGAGACCTGTGTCAATGGGGAAGCTTGACTTCATTCCATAGATCTTGAAGCCCCCTGGGGCCCAAGCATAGGCTGCTATACCATGGCAGGCAGGGGGCTAATAGGCCAAATAGGATTGGATAAAGAAGAAGGGTGTTTAAAAAAAAAAAGAGAGAAAAAAGGGAAGACCGGGACACCGCCATCTGCTTTTGTGGTGACGAGCATCAAAGCCTGAAGGAACCCTGTTGGGTCCCTCTTTCAGATGGCCGTTCTACATATGGGCTTCATATTTTACTGGGACAGACAGTCAGCAAGGCCCATTGGGCCACAGCCGAGGCCGCTATTCTGTCTCCCTGCATGCTAGATTACTTTTATTTCTCCTGAGAAATGCGGCTAATAAATGACCAGGCTTGACCCAGAGGATTTTGGCATACACCCCCACTAAACGAAGGTAGGCAAGAAACAGGACCTGTGGGGAAATGTTGGAGAAATGGGTCAGTGTATGGCTGCAACGACGTGCTCCCAGGGTGATTAATTATTAACGTGACTAATACTACATTTGCCTGGCAGCATTGGGGCAGTATTCAGTCTACATCAGTGACACCAAAACAATAATCAGCCCTGCTGTATCTTTTATTTCTATCTACCGCTCTTCGGCGTCGCCGTATCCACGACTTCCCCTCAATTCATCCTCTTTCTGTTATTTTGCCCTCACAGACTTCTGTTTTCCCCTTCTGTCTCTCCCACAGACCTCATTATCTAATTATGCCTTTTAACTCATTTCCCCTCATCTCGGGCTCCCCCTTCCTCTGACTCTTTCAGCGCCTTCTCTTGTTTCCCCTCTGTCAGTAGCACAGCCTCTAAGTGGGCTCCTTGATGAGAAATGCGAAGGCCAGACATGTATAATATCAGCCCTGATGGGTTCCAGCCGTTCTTGTCTAACCCCACTTCTCCTTTGCCTTTTGCTAGACTTTTCCTGCCTCTCGGTAGCGTACGGCATTATCTCAGACTGGTGGACTCGTTGGCCTCCGACACAACACTGCGCATCCATCTCTTCCTCATTCAAAGCTCCTTTATGGGCTCTCCAAGAGCCATTTTCTCCCATACACTCTCCCCTGATACTGTGCAGAGCCCGAACCCTCCTTATTGTATTTCACACAGCTAGAGATGGCTCAGGTCTGGCTGTTGGTGAGAGGAGGCTGGGCGGGTCTGGAAGGCAGAGCCATTAGTTCAGCAAAAGCCAGACTCTGCGCTATTCCCCCAACATCCCGGGGAGGTGAGTGAGAGCCATACCCCACCTAAACAAAGGGCCATAAGGGGATGGCTTTGTGCCCTCATGCGGGTATATATGTACACGCACACAAACACAATACTCCCTTCCGTCCAAACCCACACAGATGGCGATCTCTTTGTTATATCTTGTACTTACAATGCAGTGCATCGTACCCCTTGAGAGATTTGTTAGCCGTACCAACGTACAAGCAGCAGGTGTAACAACAATAGCAGGTGGGGTCACAAGCAACAATCGAAAAGGGCCACAATTACGCAGTTGTACAAGAAAAACACGGCAGACGTAGTGAGCATCTGTTGTGCCTGCAGATGTAGCGATACAGATGTGGGGGCAAAAGTTATTCCACAGCAAAACTTGAAAAAAGGGTTACACGTAGTGGAAGTGCATATTTGTGCAGTTATTTCATGCTTAATGAAACTCATTGTCTCATCATCACTTGAAGGTAATTATTGCTTTCTTCTGTATTTCTGATATCTTTGGAATGCAGTCGGACAGCAGTTTCATGTTTCTGATGCGACGTGTCTGTGTGGACCATAAAGAACGGTTCATCCAGGAAATGATCGGTCCGAATGGGAAAAGTTCGTCGGATAAAGAGAGTCTTTGTGTGTAGTTTGTTGTGCCTCCGGATTGGGAAACATTCTTTGTTGATTATAATGAGAACACTGTGGACACCATATAGGTCAGAGTTTGGGGTCTTGCTAGAAGCGCTGCTTTGTCTTTGTATTCCTCTCAGTTTTCTGTGTGTGTCTCTCTCCAAGCCACGGCGTACGGTGTGTGAGAGCCACAAGATACACACATACGCTGCACAGGATTCACGCTGTGTGGTGAAGGAATTCATGCTGTGAGGCTCAGAGATCATCTGGGCGATGCCCGGGAAGCCTCTGGTCGGAAGCAGCTATCTCAGAACAATCCAACTTCTCATTTCTTTTTCTGCTCTTTACAACTAACATGTGAAAACACTATATAAACCATGAGCTTGCACAATAAAACATCCTAGTAAAAGTATAGAAAAATTACAGTCACCAAATGTCTCTTAATTTTTTGTTGTGTGTTTTTCACAAGAGACGTGACTGTGTCCGGGTATTTGAGCCAGTGACAAAATAATCAATTTTTCCCCCAACAGCTCGTACTGAGCATAAATAAACCCCTCTCCTGTTATTTACATGAACATGGTATGTAATATATAACTAAAAACCACCCTTTGCTTATCCACATATAGAAAGATGGATAGATTTTGATCTGGAAATGACCTCCCGTTGCCACACCCATGTTTCTTTATGGTTCCTGAGACTCCCCAGCAGTGGAGTTGGGTTGGCACAGGTGTGGGCAATTACTGTAGTGTGATTCCGTAATGTACTCGCCCGCTCTGAACTCTTTGCTCTCCTGAGCCCCAGACGAGGCCCACTGGGCCGGCAACAGTGCAATTAGTTCAATCGGGCGGCGTTGATTCATCCAGCAGCAGCCCCCAATGAACATTCTCACTACAATAAAACACAGCATTATGAAATAGGCCTAATCCTCACTTGGCACTGAAGTTTTGCATAGCATTAAATTAATCCACTGAGTCCGCCTCAAATACTCTCAGAGTCCAGCATTGGGATTTTTCTTTCTCTATTATACATTTTACCTTTAGTGCAAAATACCCTGATGCGGCATGCACAATTCTGCTGTTGATAACCAAAATTATCTTGGAAAAAGTATTTATTAATAAATAAATCTATGTTTCATGCCTAGTCTGACTCCCTTTTTGTGGTTATGTGAGTTGAGATGATTTAATTCATATGTCTGTCTCACATATATAGCTTGGGATATGTTAGCTTAACTTAGGCTAACAGCAGAAAAGAGGATACATAGCTACAGAGTAAGCAAACGTTTCCCTGACCTCTTTTCTAGTGATAACAAATATTTCTTTATTAACACATTTTGACTGATATGTTTCTATTCATTTCACGATTTGGAAATGTCCCTACTGAGAGTACTACTTTAAAAAAAACAACAAAGGGAGACACACAGAAATGTGAATACTCATGGGCTGTAGACGCATGATGCAATACCCATAAATGGCCACAACATATAAACAGTAAAATGTATATTACATAAAGGCAGTCTGAGATCAGCAAATCACATCAATCATCCGTTAGTCACTGCCCTTGCACGGCCTCGGTCCACACTGAGGCTTTAGGGTCGCTGAGGCTTCAGGATTTAATCCTCACAGTAATAGATTTGGTAGGCTGCTCTTTGTGGGTGGAGTCAGTGGCAGACTTGCATATTCTGTTGGATGGTGTTTTTTAAGACCGTCTTTGTAATTTCCTCAGTACAAATTTCCAAATGTCCTCATTTATTAAAACAAGGTAGCTGTAATAAATTCACAAAGATATTGTTATCCTACAATATATTGTGCATAAATCCCAATTTGTTGCAGGTATTGAATTGATTGAGAAATAAAAATATAAATCCGTCATTCTACATAATTGTGTTAAAGTCGGATGCAAGGTTGAACTACCTGCTGCTATATCAGCGCACCGCTGCTGAAATCTCTCATTCTCTGCTTGTTTTGCAAAATAGTTATGTTTCCAACGCTGAAAATAGAATCCCCAAATATCCTGTATTAGACTAGTCAGCGAAACATCAAACTATTTCTTTAATTTTCCTTTCATAGCTTATACTTTTTCTTTGTGTGTGCTTATCTCCCTGTAATGAGCAACGTACCCACACAACAACATTCAGTTTTATTTCTCATTGATTTCCCGAAAGTGCGAAGAATATAATGTTTGTACTTTTTCCATATGTGCTGGTAATATATTGTAGCTATTTAAAATAATGAAATCAAAATCACAGAGTTTCCCGAGCCCGACTGCAAAGACGTGAGCACATAACATGAGAGCCAAAGAGGCGGCTATGATCCACAGAACACTTTCCCTTTTCACAGTAATTGAGATGCAATCCCTCGCCCATATGGCGTATATTTGCCATGCACACATTCACACTGCAGCTATACACACACATGTTCATAACACTTTAATCAATTAGTCTTTTGGTTGCATGGGAATGTCAGCTGGTAGCACTCAGGGACCCCCCCCAACCCTCCCCAGGCCCCCCTCAAACACACATACACACAAAGGCAAATCACTCTAAATCTCCAATCCTTCCCCTGACATCCCCTGACACCCTTTCTCGTGGATGCTGTCTGGTGGCAAAAAATATTAAATGAAATAGGCATACTGCACACTGCACAGTATAAGCAGATTAAGCTTAAATCATATGAGGTTTGTAGCTGATAATGTTTATGGAGAACATATTTCTTGCCATGTGTCGTCCCATAGCATGCAAGCTCCACTTGAGGTCACTACTTGCTGTAAATGGACATGGACCCCCCCCCACTCCCCCTGGATACATGACCTTTCACCACATTGCGAGACCAGAATGCGTATCCTGCGGTGTTCTTTACCTTTTGCACTGTTTGTGCAGCCTGCAGTCTCATTTAAATAACTTGATTAGTTTGTTTCAGCCTGTGTGTTATTTATGTGTGGAGGTGGTATTTGTGTGTTGGAGAGAAGTGAGAGAAAAACAGTTTACAGCGCTAACATATTGTTGCTTGGCACTTTTCATTTTTTAACAATATGTGGAGCCTGGCTTATTTGTTATTATATCATCCAGTCTATGTTTATTTTAATAAGGCTTATAATGAATGGCACTATTAGAATGCTGAATTTGGAATGTGCCCAGGCAGAGCAGCACTGATTGCCCATTCAGTTTCCCCCCCTGTTTTCTTAAGAGGGGAGAGTGGTGGAGAGGTCTCTGGACTGATTCACATTATAATTAAAAATGTCCAAGCATCCATGTGCAGTTTTGTTTCTGTATCAGTTTGGTGCTGGAAGGGACCGGGGAAACATTGAATCTATGTGCGTGTTTTTCTAACTCAACAGCTCAACAGCTTGCAGCGCCGAAGCGTGAAATAGAACCAGAAAAATGTTTATCAAAAGTTATTTAGTCTACTGTTTATCTTCAGTTCATTTTCAGCCTCGACAGATTACACACTGCATTATACAGTTTTCATCAAAAAAAACAAAAAATAAAAAGGGTTTTCTATCACAACGTTCATTACAACGTTTTAAAATATACACTAAATACAATACATACAATCGCTGGCTCAATATTTAGAAAATCTCATGATGAGAGACCATTATAAATATTGCTTTTTTTAGATGTGTCCATAAAGACCCAGCAGAGTGGATCAAGATCACGCTTAAAATCTGAAACAACATGCAGTCAGCTTTTGAGCTTCCAAAGTAAATTTCATTATTAACGCTCATTGGATCTCTGAAGACTTTTGCATCTAAAAATCTCGACACAGGCTTTAGTAAGTGGTCAGAAGTGGGACTCTACCAGCTATTTGTTGAGGACAACCTTAACACATTTGAGCAGCTGAAAATAATTTCAATTTCCCTAAAACAAATTTCTTCCAATACGTAGAATATAGAAAAGTTTTCAATAGATACAGAAGATAAGAAAACAATAAAATAAGCTATATAACGTCTTCCTATCTCTGAATCTACAAAATTCCCTGCCAATAAAGCAGAGATGGGAGGTGGAAATGAACAGGATCATTCCACAGAATACCTGGGAGGAAATGTGCACACTTAGTTTCAAACTCAAACACTTGGAGGCAATTTAGTTTGAAAGTAATTACCAGATTCTTCAGAACTCCAGAAATAGTAGCCAAGATGGGCCCAACACATTCCAACTTGTGCTGGCGGAAGTGTAGAACACATGCTGCCAATCACACATACATATTCTGGCTATGCAGTAAGTTATATTCTTACTGGTGAGAATACAGGACATCCAAAAAGACCCCACAGTGGGAGCAGTTACTGAAGGGCGGGATGGGAGGGACTAAAAATACTTTCTAAACATACTACTAACAGCAGTATTATAGAGTATAACGACGAGATGGTTACAAACGGATCCCCCAACCTACGATATATGGATCCAAAAAGTATGGTACATCTATCAGATGAAAGAATGACATATTCATCATGGCTCCAAAAGCCCTTATTGGCACAATGAGGGTTAATAACGTATGTAGCTCGTCCCTCTGGCTGAACTGTGACCTGTTAATGCTCTCTCTATATACACCCATTATAGACTACTCGCCTTGAAAAGCATATGTGGCACCTACAATACTACACTCAGGAGTGGACAACTATTATTTATTAATCCCTTGGTTTTATTTATTTATTTTTCCATTTGACATTTCTTGTTCTTTCTGTGCATTGTGCACAGCACCTTAATATCATGTGTACCAAGACTACGTAAAACTGAAAAATGGACAAAGACAGTAACTGTCTCAATGTTGTAAATTCAATATTTTTTACATACAAATATCTTGTACGATTCCAAACGCTGTTCAATGTAACTTTAATCAGCACTTTCTCCTTTGTCTTTGCGAGGTTTCTCACATTTTGCAATCAAGCAAGAATTTCTTTTGAAGTTGATTGCCCCCTTCTGTCTCATTGCTTTTTTCTGTAGTTCTACAAATGAGAGCACAGCGACCTGGCATACCACCCTCTACTGTGCCTGCTGAATTTATACCACTGCTATAGAACATAAACAAAGACAGTTTAATTAGGTGCCTTGGACTTTATTACTCCTTAACTCATACTCAACACACATGCATGCATACACACAAACACACCAGCATCCCTCTTTAATACACACACTGCCCGCGTTACAGTCTTAACTTATTAAATAATGAGGCTCTTGCTTGGCTTCAACAAAGAATAGTTAAACTGCAATGAGGGCCAACTTGTGTGTCTGCATGCACTTTTGTTTGTGTGTATTTGTGTGTCTTTTTGGATGCTGATCAGGGGGAAGAACTGGTTGTGGAAAATGTTTTTTTGGCCAGAAAATTGCAGCTTTTTGCTAACTGCCTTTTTTGTCATGATTACAAAGAGAAGCGGAAATATGGAACACATTTAAAATCTTAAACTAGTGAAAACAACTTCATATTTAAACATATGCTGGCACATTCTTTGTCTTAGATGCTTGTTTTTCTCTAACTTGGCTCCCTCTTTTGTCCTTTTGACAACTTTATTCCAGTAGACTCCAGTAGGCCGGTCACCATGGAGACCCACCATGAAGTGGCTTGGGAGTGGTGCAGGTCAAGGGAGGTCAAGCCGAGGGACTGTTTTGGTAAACGGAGCACGCTTCATTAGGCCTTTTGGCTTGAGGTTCATTAAAACAGCAGGAGGGGACATTCCAGGAGACTTAACCAAGCAGCCTTACGACACGCCGTCATGCCGACAGATTTCAAACATATTGTGTTCAACTCCCCCACCACACCCCCACCTGACACACGCACACACACAGGCACAACTCCCTTAACTCCTCACAAAACATACATGTACAGTATTTGCACAAAAAACAGTATAGACTTCATATACACGTGCACAACACACAGTTTACCAATCTCTTTGTCTTGTGTGGCAGTGGTGCCACTCTCCACCCCACACACATGCCCTCCCTCACACAAAAGCCTCCATCTGTTGGCCCGTTCAACTTTCCCTGGCGGGTCCTCTGGGGGTTAAGAGTCTGCAGATGGATGCAACCGCAGACACCCTACCATTGCTCTTGTGACGCCGTCAGAACAAAATAGATATTTAGATGCAGGGCAAAAGAAGGAGGGAGTGCTAAACATTTTTGGGGAGTAAAGAAATGAAAATAAATACATTTTTATGCAGGAAAAAATGTTAAAGGTTAACAGTTAAATAATTAGAACACAGTTATATTCTCAGCAAACTGCTAACAGTCTGTATTCTTAAACTTATTCTTCAAGTGGAACTCATGCCAGATAATTACACTAAAATGACTCAAGGAATTCTATCCGATTGGGGCACATAACTAAATCAAAACACTTTTTGATCAAAATGTAAGCTATGGCACTTCAGAGGAGGCCTGTCGGATCAGCGCTTTTAGCTGTCCGCTGTATGAGCAGGTATAACTGGATTATCCTTGTGTTTCGTTTGGCAAGCCTTATCATTTAGGCTCTATGGTTGGTTAGTTCCAACTGGGGAGATTGCAGTTTGCAGAGAAGAGGTTTAGCCTTGTTTGGAGCCCTGATATGTTAATTAAAGTGGATCTTCCTTTTTTTTGATGATATATGTGTGCTCCTGTACTTCTATTTGAACTTTTCAATACAAAGACATACAATAATAATTGTAGTAATTTTGGTCTGTAATTATTATTGGTAAAAAATGATAATAAATCTTGAAATTGTCAGACATTTGCTGTACCATAATATTAACAAAAGAGACTTTGGAATGCATTAAGGGAGTTTAGATGGGCATTCCTGCAGCCTATCATGAGCATAGTTCCTTCATTATTCGCTCACCCTGTTATCTATCAAATGTGATGCTTAATGTTATGAAATGTTTTGATCTGCAGCAGGTAATGTGCACAGGTCAGTCTGCAATAGCGTATTGACTTTTTTTCTTGTAGGTTTCTGCCAGCTCAGCTAAAATACAAGTTGATCAGTTTTGTGTGGCAGTTAAAGTCGATAAAATATGAAGCACACTTGCAGGTGCCTGGTCTTTTTCATTTGCAGCTACTGTGATGTACCGGAGATGTACAATTTCTTTAATATTTGGCAGTATATATAACTTGTTTTGGTGCATTTAGCCAAACCGGTAATAAATCATGTTAATTTGTTTAAAATGCTTGCTTTTGGTACCATCCACTACCCAATGTTTCTATTGCACAAAGACACAGAGGTCGGGGACTGAGCTGTTTTTTGGCTGCTCTGAAAATAGAGTACCAGTGATAAAAAGTTGAATTACTCTAGGACTTGTTTGTCTATGCGGACATTTTTTTTCTTCAAACCATGTGAGTATTCTGATATGTAAAAACGTTTTAATATCAAAAAATAACTGCATAGGCACACAAAAAAACGTTTTATTATAACGACAAAAGTTGGAAGCTTTAAAAAAAATTTCATTCGAGTGCTTGGTGGTATTTTTACTCTAATTTCAGCGAGGTACGTCTGGGAGAAATGTTACAGATATCACTGGATTCAGCGGTTTCCCAGCTATTTTATTTATGTCTTTCTCTCAGTTTTACACTTAACAAAGTCCGGGACCGGAAGTAAACCGGAAGTTGACCGCGGAAACGAAACGGCCTCTTTGCTGCAGTCAGTTAACTTACGCCAAGGTGGAGAGAGCTTTTTGCATTTGAAGTAAAACAAACAGAGGAGCAACATACAGCGCAGAATAGTACAAAGGAATTACTCCACGTGTCAAACAGAATGAGGTGAATGGAAAACGGACCACTTAAACCACTGCCACGCTAAGCTAGCTGCTAGGCTAAACTAGCCGGTAGTCTACTTCCATCTCAACATCTAATTTACCCTGCGCGGCACACAGTCTGCAGAGGACCACCACTGTGTCCCTAAGAGACCGTAGTTTGAAAACGTCCCGGCTAAATGTGTGGAGATGGTTGGCACTTCAAACACAGTTGTTAAGTTGAGTGCACGAGGACAGCAGGAAGAGTTGCTAGGTCAACATTTAAAGTTTAAAATGACATTAACAATTAAACCGCAGTATCTAAAATACATGCTTTCCAAATTGATTACTCATTCTTTTTAAGATTTAGTTTAAAACAACATTGTGACAACCACAACATTCAGTAATCGCCATTGATGAATTTCAAAATGTGCGATTAATTCATAATTTTTTTTAAATCTATTGACAGCGCTAATTTAATTGTGATGGATACACAATGTTCCTGTTGGAAGTTGGTTCTGGCTCGATTCTCTACCGGTTTTGTAACAAAATCGGAGACCCAGACCCTGCAACGGGTAGACAGAAAAACAACAAACATGATTACACCTCAACAACCCCAGCACTGCATTTTGTAGAATACACTGTAGTGCACAGCTCCAAGGTGTAATTTGTGCTTTCAATTCAAGACATATTGTCAATTCAATACATAATGTAAACTAAATTGAGAACTTGTCCTCATATTAGCTTTGCCTTGGCGGCCAGGTTGAGGTGACAAAACTCCTCCAGCAGGAATCCTTGCTCGATAATGGAAATATGGAATCTGTATTGTTGAATCACTTCTTTTGAACATGGCACTGCATGCTGTCTTTCAGAAATATAAAATAATCCCATAATAATCAAAGATTCTTTCTCCTGTAAAAAGAAAGGATTAAATCTTCACGTCTCTAATACTGTAAGGGGGAGGTGGACGTTACTGCTGGCCCTTGTTCCCTGAAGATTAAGCTGTAGTGGGGAGAGTTATTGTGGTGTTTGAGAGAAAAGGAATCCGGTCTTCATAAAAGCTGTAGAAGTGCAGTTGTTTGTTGGGGTCATACAAATTCTTTTCTGATACGGGTGTGCAGCTTGTGTGGGTGTACTTGTGAACAGCGGAACATAAATAATAGAATACAATAGTTTTGTTATTAAAGTGGCCTTTTGTTGCTTAACAGCATTTGTTAAAGGCTTGCTTTGGATCCATTCAATGTTGTTTCTTCCCATGCCTTGTCCCCCCCCCCCCCCCCCCTTCCATGTTTTTAGCACGGCCAGATTTAGCTCAGTTTCATCCTCTAATCCTTCTGTTTTGTTAATGACAGTGGGAAAACAGCCTGGCCTCTGCGGCTCTGCCCCCCCCCCGTCAAAGCCCGAAATATCTTTCACCAGGATCAGGTTATTGCTTGAGCTCTGTGTATCTTTATATTGCATTGCTTCTGTCAGGAGGCCTGTGTGTGTGTGTGTGCCAGCCCATGCACATATGTTTGTGCGTATTTATTGTACATGGATGAGGTGACTGAATGAATGACTGAATGAATTGGACGTGGAAGAGTGGATATCACAATTGTCTTCTGTGACCTCAAATTTCAATATTCTCCCCTTATGTCAGTTGCGCCCTCCCTCTCCACCCAGCGCCGCGTTCTCCTCTCCCTCGCTACCTTCGTCCATCACTAGAGCGGGCCGATGGATTGGGGAGACCGCGAAACCTTAAAGTTTGTGGGCCGTGGACGGACAGCTCGGCATGAATATCAGTGGCACACAGTGAAGCGCTGGGAATTGGATGAGCGAGAGGGAGGGAGGCGTCAGCACTTTACCTCCCATGCAGTTTCACTCAGCCAGATTGAGTCTTATTATGTGACCCCGGTGCGCTTCCCTCAGTGAACTAATAATATTGTTTCAGTGATCCTGTTCAGCCTCTGACCTCATGACTTCACACGGGAATCTGTGAGAGAGTTTCCCAAAGAAGTGTGGTGCTACTCTTTAGACTGCTTTTCCTAGTAGCAACTCAGTGATATTAATTTTTTATCTATATGTTAGTACAGTTGTATTAGCATCAAAAAGCCATTAGTCAGAAATCTGATGATGCTTATTTATGTGGTGAAGATTTGATCTAACAGGCCTCGCCTAGACAAATATCTGTTTAAAACCTTATCAACAAGATAATTCATTTGATTGGCCCACAGTGTGTGTTTGTTAGTAACAGCGGAATCAATGTCGCAATATCAGTGAATTAACATGGTTATGTAGGAGCTTGTTAGGCAGCCAAGGTAAATGGGGGAGATTTGAGGAATAATCCCTCCCCAATCTGGTCACAACAGCTGGTTGTCTCAAGCCCCTGCATCCATCCTGACAAACACACACACACACACACACACACATGCCCAGCTTTGAACTACATGTGGCTTCCAACTTACATAGGGACACAGGGATGGAAAAGGAACAGCAAAGGGTGTGTTGGCGTGTTTAATTGGGTTTTTCCAAATCCGTCTTAGCCCTGATACATGTCCTTGTCCTTGTGCAAATGCTGAGCCTTCAGTTCACCCAAAACCCAGCGACTCAAGAAATTCTGCTCACAAAATTGCCAGCAGTGAAACCAGGTCTGCATTCAGACATCATCAGTAGAGCAAACTTTTGAGTTGACTTCTCTTCTTTCTGTATGCTACTGTTAGTTGTGTGATGTACAAACAACTGGAAGACAGGTTCACAGGGGGGAATGAAGGGGGGGTAAAAAAACATGTTGACCTTGTCTACAGATTTAGAACACAGCGGCATCACTGATATGGCAGCTGTAAGCAACAGAAGCCGGGTCTCCAATCAGATCATCAGGTCAGATGGCAGTAATTAACGCTGTGGACGTAGACCAGCTCAACGCACAATGGTAATTTTACAAGCCTTGTCAAAGCCTTGGAAGGTTTACAGAGGCGCCTTTTCATGAAATGAACCTGTTCCTGAGAACCTGCTGAACTGGTTAAATGCTCGCTTCTTTTGGTGTGTATAGTTAATTGGGCGTGGTGCTTCTCTGCTGGGATGAATTGTAAGAGACTGCCTCCAAACTGTCATATCTATTTCGCATTTAAGCATTATTTTCTTTATTTGGAGAAGTGACGGACTGCCACACTGTTAACGGTGATCCGGAGGATTCAAGCAAGCTCCATATGCCGTGCACCTTCCACACAAGTCTGTACACACAGAGGCCTACACAGGAACTCAGGCGCACGCTACACGTTGCATTCAGTCTCCCGGCTACACCACTTTTCTGAATCTCCTGGGCATGACCCCATTGTTGCCTCTTCCACACATTGTGTTGCTTTCCACCGTAGTGCTTATTGCTTTCTTGATTAATCTTCCTCCTTGCTTTCCCCCGCCGCGCTGGTCTGAGTCAGTAGACTTCCTGTTGGTTTTCAAAACAACTCTTCATGTCAGCCTTCCTCCCAGCCCACCCACCCACCCCCCTTCCCCTGCTCCTCCCTCGTCCTCTATTCATCACTCCACAGCCCATTTTACAGTATCTTTCTGTCTCTTTCCTCCATCCGTTTCTTTCGCTCCATTACCTTGCTCGTTGGAGTCCCCTTCATCTAACCCTCCGCCTGTCCAACCTCCCGACATGAATTCTTTTTACCCTCTTACTGTGTTTCCCTCTTCTTTCCTGCTTTTCCCCTCCCACCATTCATCTTCAGGTCCCTCTGTCCGTTTCCCTCCCATCCTCCCCAGCTCTCTCCCCTCCTCTTCGCTCGTCTTGCGGCTCCACTCTTGCTGACAGTGCTGTTTGTGTGAACTTAGTGCTGAGCTTCACAGCCCCCTCGCCTCCCATTGCCCCCACCCTCCCCCCCCAGAACCCCTCTTTTGCTGCCTCTCCACCTCATCCTCCACCTCCCTCTTTTTCTCCTGCCTCCCACCTGCATACGCCTCCAGGCACGGGAATTAACCTTGCAGCCCCGGGCTGCTGGGCTTAATGACTGTCTGTGGGGCCAGCCCTGGCTACACAAGCCAGCTGCTAACATCTGGGCCGCACAGACTAACAACGGCCATACACATATAGACACACACACACACACACAAAGTCCTACATGTGCCATTATACTGTTTGTAATTAGCATTCTTTTGTGCACAAATGTGGACGTTTCTATGGACTGCCATCACACACAACGGTTGGCTTTGCATGACTGTTTCGCTGACCCACAGTGGAGCAACAGATGTAGCGTTATAACTGCTTTTGTGTTTATAAAGATCAAATTGCTTGGACATATAGTCAACATAGACTATATGTTTGTCAAATGAAAAATACATGCCTGTGCAAAATAAACATAACCTTCAAGTGGTCTGACTGGAAGAGCTTTCGGTAGGTCCCACTGAGCAAAGAGTGGTATCCTCCATCCAGAATTCATTTGGAATTATATGATTGACCGAAAAATGGGGTGAAGCAATATTCCAAAACCAAATAAGAATCTGAAATCCCTCGAAAGTGCATTATTTGGCCCGCCTCCAAATCTGTAGCACAGCGGATCACCCCAGGAGTATTCCGTATAGGAAATACAGTTATGTGGATACTTTCTTTTCCATTCATTATGTATGAGCATAAATGTTACAAACTAGCAGCTGTGAAGACATCCATGTTGCATCTGTATCTTTGAGGGTTGCACAGCTCCTTCCAAGCCACCGCAGTGGAACGCTAAATATTAAGATCCATGAACACTCTGCAGGGAGGCAGAATAGAAAGAGGCCCGTTCCTCCACTCTCACTACTAACTCACTGCAACTTTATTGCGCTTTTGTAGTCATTTATTAAAATCTGCTTAAACGAGAGGTCCAACGACTTATTAAATGGTCGTTTTGTCACTGCAAGGCCTTAAAAGTAATACAAATGCTCTGAATCCTTGGGGGTGCCAAGTATTGTTTTTTTATTCTATTGTTCAGGTGACCCCTTTGTAACCACCCCCCCACCCCCACTCCTCATATGCACACCTTCCTTCCCTCCTCAGGCCCTGCTACCGCCTCTCTTCATCTGTTTGCCTCTGTCTTAGACTAAGGAGTGAGAGGAGAGGGAGTCCCACTGGCATTCTTTAACATCTCTGTTGCTCACTTGTGTTCAGAGAGCCATCTGTAGATCGGAAAGACAAAAAGACGCTCCTGAGCCTCGGCGTCACTCAACAGGTAAGAAGACCTCTCTCTCTCTCTCTCTCTCTCTCTCTCTCTCTCATGCAGATCCACACACCTATTCAAATGTTCTTAGCTTTTTTTAGAAGGAGATGCCATCATCTGCCTGCCTCAGTCTCTTTCTTTCTGTGCACCCTAGGCAGCCACACGTACTTGAGTTGGTGGAGGTTTAAAAAAAGATTTGCCTCTGTCTCTCAACTTGTTCACGGGGAGGACTGGTTTGTGAGTGTGAGTGTGTGTGTGTGTGTGTGTGTGTGTAGTAGAGTAATCCAGTACAGACTTTGAGGTGAAGGCAGTGGAGACAAAGCACACAAACATCTTACTTGGGTTGCATTTAGACCCGTGAAGCTGCTGGAAAAAGTTGATAGGGTGGAATGTAGTCTACTTTGCGGGCTGAGATCTATTCTGTTTGGCACAACAAAGAAAGACATTTTTGAATACAAAATCAATGATTGGAATGCAGTTTGATTCTGTTGATAATTTAATCCGAATCTTTTAGAAACCCTTTTTTCATCCGTGGTTCATTGTTAAAGATGTAATGATTCATAATGCAGCTTCTATGGGCTACTGCAATTGGAGCCACAGGCAAACAGTGAGATTTGTATGAAGTTAGGTTGATATTAAGATGTAGGACCACATCTCAATCGGATGGCTGCCCAGGGATTGAAACTTCATCTTCTGCACATTGACTGATTTCATGGGGTTTCACATTAAATTGGGCTAGCATTCAGTGTATTGAGTCTTTTGATGGTGATATAAAAGACGCTATTAAAGAACTACCTGTCGGGGTCACGCTGAATGGTTCACATACTTCTGATGCCCTTGCGGTGAGAGTGGCAGACCTGTGACCGAAAGCAAATACAATTTCAAATCAAACTTTCTAATTTGCATTTGTAAGACACTCAGGTAGAACAAGTTAAACCAAAACTGGCAATGAATGTATTAATGTAAATATGACTATTCAATTCATTTTTGGTCTGGTATTTATCTAATGTTACATTTGCAATGGTCAAATGACACGTCAAAATTCTACAAGCAAAAATAACCATCCTAGATGGAAGAAAAAATACACATACCAGCAAATTAACATTCTTGCAACTGGCTGTATTTTGTTCAAGCAACTGTTGCAGTTGTTTGACTAGGTAATGAAAATACGGGCAGGGAAGGGAGGATGTTTCTTAGTTCCAATGAAAACGATGACTTGTGAGGCCAGCAGCCTCTGTTCTGTGTTCTTATGCACCGGCTTTACTTGAGGTCTAAATACCAAAGTAACAGTCTTTGCTGTTTTCATTGTGCTGTAGAGAGTGGAACAAAACCGTGTACTGTGTTATTAAGAAATGGATAAGAAATAATGTCAACATTAGGCAAGATATATTAATTGTTCTTACCTCCGTGGGACGGTGAAACAGAGAATATCAAAAGTGGCCTCTTTATAAATAATTTCTATTCATTCAAGAACGGTAAACTGGGGGCTCTGAAATACACAAATGTTTTGAGAGCAAAGAAAATCATTGAGTGTGAGTTCTTATCAAAGCCTGCTGGAGTGCAACTAATCGGCTGAGGGGAGCTGCGTCGAAGAGCTGTTGCCTACAATTCATTTGATCTATTCAGATGACAAAATATTTAGTTTTCAATTAAGAAAATCACTATTATTTGTTCCACTCCTTCGGGAGATACATGTAAGTGATTACAAAGTTTAGAAAAAAAATGTAATCGAAAGAGGGCTCTTTTAGGTCAAAAAAGGAAGAGTTTTGAATGCAATCAGTACAGACCTAATTCCAAACCGTCCCTGAGCCATAATTCTCATAAAGGGCTTGATGCTGACATCATGTATCTATGGGAAATGACCCGCCACAAACAAATACACAGGAATGTTTACATGACTCTCTTAGAGGACCATTCTTTTAACCTGCCCACTCAACATGTCGTCATGCCTAAACAACACAATACCATCCATTGTGCTAATGTGAAGGCAACTAAACACTATTCCCATCGACCATACAATAGCTAAACAGCATCATATTTTATTTCTAGACATAACAAGTATGTGTATTTATATATATATATATATAAATGGAGCTTTTTTAAAAGTATACAAAGCTGTGTTTCTGAAGGAGGCACTTTCTGTTCAATACACTTTTAAATTATTAACATTATTGATGTTTATCATATTATGTTGCAATTTCTATAATGTTGAAGGCATTTTCTGCTCTCCAAGGACCCGCTGGTTTCCATTAATTTAAGTGCTGTATAAAAATCAACTTGCACCGATTTGAAAGGTATCTATTTACCCTGCATCAGTAAGTACAAGAGAATGCATTTGCTCTGATCTTTATCATCAGCTGATTCTGAATTATTGTGCAAAGAGAAGCCAGATGAAATGCAAAAGAAATCCAGAGCTCTTCATAACAACTATTCCCATCTTAAAATGTATAGAATTAATTCTAAAATAAATTAATTTGTTATCTTGTGACTCATCAGGAGACAATCCTGTCAACAATCCTGAAATACAAATGAACGATTTCTTACTGTTATTTTGCCTCATATGTTTTTAAAGTTGTTAATGTTTTCCATGCAGACTAATGCAGAAATGATTGATTGATTTAATTATCTGATTGGGACTTGGAGGCTGGATGCCGAAGGGAATAGTAATAAATATTGCAAACATAGTGTGAAAAGTCCTAAAAAATATAAACAAGTAAAGACTAAAGGCTTTTACTCCACTGCTTGACTTAATTGAAATGACCCCTAAAGGGATGCATCTACATGTACGTTACATGTTGTTGTGTATATCTCACATAGATTTTCTTTTTATTTGTTGTTTTAGGATTTAGGGTAGGAAGTCAGGTGTCATTGCTGAAATGGACTTCTGCTCAGCGTGGATCGTGTCTCCTTCCACTCTACTCTTTTTATGTATCATCTTGGGTAAGAGAATCGAATGTGTCCACGGAGCTATCGTCACACTAACCTGAGTCCTTCCAGTTCAGCCCATTCAACTGAGCAGTGCAAACCTCGACTTTATTGACACTTAACTTTTGCTGGATCATATTTATGATTTTATATGTATGGGTTTCCCTATGCATTTGTAAAGGTTTACAGTGATGCATTGGCTGTTGGTATAAATCAGCTAATCAGGTTAGTCTTTTAATAATCTCTTAATCTTATTAAAATCTGGTCAAAGATACCACATTTACTGCAGTATCGATGGGTTTACACACATTCATATATATGTTTCTTCTTTCGCTTTTATTTCTTTCATCATCTTAGAGAAGTAAGGTAGTGAGCTGGACCAATATTGACCTCGTCACTGCTGTCAAATAGGAAACCAGCTGCTGCTTCTTTTATGTGTGCTAATTTTCTGGTGAAGCTTTCTTTCTATGATCCTAGGTAGAATAGCACATGTTGCCAACTTATTGTCTCCCAGGGTATTATTTTTTTTTTTGCAAATAGCGTAATCTAAAAAAAACTGCCCAAAATGTTGTCACATGACCATAGTGACTTTTCTCATGTGATTGTTGTCAAGCTGAAGGTAAAGCCGTTCAGTGTGAGCATATGCACGTTATCTTTGGCAGTTTTTATTTCCCTCATTTCTCTTCTATTGCAACCTGGTTTATACAGAAAATGACCAACATCAACTGATGGTGGCTATTATAGGCACCGTATTTCCCGAGTAGTTTCCATGGTGAATAGTACACAGGCATCCAGTTCATTGACTCAACATAACTCTAAGTGATCTGACAATATGGTGGACAACATAGTCTCAATCTCAATCGTGTCTTATGATTGGAGAGGAACATTTAGCTGTAAATTAACCTCAGCTTTGACATTAAATAGTACATTGTTTTGTGAGTTTCATAGTCTTGATATTTCATATCAAAGTGAATGTAGAATGTAGTGGGGAGATTGCAGGCATATGTAATCATGTATGTCCAATCTTGAATAATATGAATCAATATTTCACAGCGGATAGTTTGTCTGTTGTGATAGTTGTAATTGATAACTTTGATTAAGATGGCGTTGTTGCATTCCATTCAGGTGCTGCCGCTCCGGCACCCTGCTGATGTGATCAATACTTGCTTGCCTGCAAGCATGCAGTCAGTTCGTTCATTTCAAAAGGTCTGCTTGTAGTAATTGCCATTTCAGATGTGGTGAGAAATTCACAGCAAATTCCCCAAAATTATTCATACAACAACTTAAGCTCAACATTGTGGTAAATGAGCAAAATGCTGCATAACAGCCACCGATGACCCTCGGACACTGAACAGACTGAATTCTCCTTCATTTCAACTTACTTCCTTTGGTGTAAAGACTTCGACGTCATCATTAGCAGGCTGACTGGAGGAGTAAAGAGCAAAGAGGAGGGAGTATCAACCTGTTATTTTGTTGGAAAACCATTTAAATGTAAATCTGGGAAAAGGTAAGTTAACAGTAGCATGAGCAGAGAAGAGCTAATATATTAGTAAAGTAACTGACGGCCAAATCCAGAGCTAATTTCGTTCCTCTCTTAATGTGATGGGCCAGACTCCCGGGTTGGGATGCAGGTTTAGATTAAGCACTAGTGTACTTGCTCTACGGGCCCCAGAGATACTGATTGCCAGAAGATCCAGAAAATACAAAACCAGGAAATGACTTGTTACTTGTACTTTGTTTCATGCACCACTCTGCAACGATCATCGGAAGACATGAGGTCTGCTATCTAACTGTGTATCCAGTGGTCTTTATATGAATTTCATAAATTAAAAAAAAATCCTCAATGATGGCAAGGTACCTAATTCGCATTTACTGTCTTACACTTATCAGTACTGTACGCTAAAGCTCCAGTGGCAAAACTATAAATGTAATGAACTTAGAAAGGTTCCCTCTATTGTTGTGGAGCTTGTGTTGTTTATTTATTTAAAAGTTACATAATCTCACTTTCAGACAATCTTATCCTGGTATTTAGTATTTCTATATCTCAGAATTATAAAGTAAAATGATTTCAGATATAGACTGCGGTTGAGTATTCATTTATGTAAACTGTATGCAAATGTTCTCCTGTGTTTGGTTGTTTGCATGCATCCTCTGTAGTGGCCAATCTTGCCCTTCATATTTGACGTGAGGTGACTGGTTCAGCCTTGATCTGAGAGCTCTGCCTCTCACTCATCTTGTCAGACGCAACAGAGCATGCACTTCACAAACAACTTGGTCGTTGCTTCAATGAAGGTCAAGATTCAAACAACTTGGTGGAATCAGGCTGCCTCCTCTATGGGGCATTGTTTAAACAAGAGTCAGCCGTAGATATGAGGCATTAATTAGAGTATGTGGTTGTGTTTGGCTCCTTGACCTGAATTGAATCATAAACCCGATGCATAATAATACTAACCCCCAGTGTTCGAGGCTCGTGCGTGGCTTCTTCTAAGGTTACCTTCCTGACTCGAGTGCACTGCACCAACGAATGTCACCTGAGAGCCTGGCTGAAGGATGGCTAGCCACACCTGCGACAAACAACAGGGATTAAAGTGATAATCATTACTCTTCCCACGAGGAATTAGCTGGTGGGACATCGACACTGAAGGAAAACATACGGGTGAACGAGGTCTCTTGATGCCCCATGCTTTTTCCCTCCGCCTGATACCCTATCTGCATGGCCGAGGGGGGATTTAATTTGCAGTAATTACATTATTGACTCATTTTCCGGTCCGCATCACTGCAGTCTCCCATCAATAAAACATATGCCAAGATGAATAATGTGGCCAGACACAATGGGGTTCCTTCTCACACAAAAGACCACAAGACTGCATCCCCGTGGTACATGTTAAGGATATTTTCCCTCCACTCCTTTTCTTTAGCTCAATAACAGTCATTGCACAAGAGCGGCCCTTGCTCTTCTCCACCTCCTCAGAATAAAACCCATCACATCCCCTGCCTGCTCCGCTCCAACTACTTTCCTCCTCCTCCTCCTCCTTTTATATCTCCAGGCACGCATGCCCAGCAGGCCTTCAGGTCTGAGCCCAGGAACCTCACTGTGCGGATGGGAGCCACAGCTGTGTTGAGGTGTGAGGTCCTGAGGGCCTCAGGGACGGTTCAGTGGGAGAAAGATGGCCTCCTCCTGGGACCACAGAGAAGCCTGCCTGGCTTTCTGCACTACAGCATGATTGGAAATCCCAAGAGAGGTAAACAGGGGATACTAACAGAATAAGGTATTTGGTCTATTGGGCTTTGATGGACCTATCCAAGCTAGATAAATGAACTTGTGTGTTAAATACTCCACTAAAAAGATGCAATATTTATTCATCATAAATTATCTATTGCGTGAGGCTGTGTGGGTTTAAGATCCAGTTGAGTGGAATGAAATAATATAACGTTAGTCAAAATAAAGCAGAGGTTAGCACATGATGCCAGATGTGGAGATGGTCCTTGAATGTGCCAACGAAAATAGCACGCTGTCAGTGTTAAATTAATATGTATTTAGATACGTATTGTTTTGATTAAGAACTACTGCTGTGGCTCAAAGTGCTGTAATAAAGTAACCCAGAGACTGCAGGAAGCTTATGGCACGTTGGCTCTCGATACAGGAAGCATCTGGGAGAGAGGAGGTGATGTGATTGTCGATAGCCTCTCACGCATCACGCTCCACGCTCATTGTCACTCACGCGTTAAGAAAAAAAAAAAAAAGCAACAAAGTCGGTGTCAGCAAATCGCTGAAATGTGGCAGGAAATAAAACGCGTTGCAGAATCTGCAACACAAGTCTATAAAAAGTAATAGCCAATTAGAAGGCAATCCTGAGTAAGAGAAGAGCATCTGTTCGTGATCAGCCCGCTACTAGAAATCCACACTTTCCTGTTACACAGTGTGGGAGACCGCCAGCGGCACATAAACACTACATAGATGCCCATTCATGCGTTGTCCATGCTTACTGACGCCTAGAGTTAACAGAAAAACCAGCATGTAAAACACTTGCTGTCAGCTTATTATCAAATTACAGTAAGCATTGCAGCAGGTACAAGTTAAGGGGAAAAAAGTGCCTATTTTAATCTCAATAACAACCCAATAAGGTATACACGTGGACACATGGACCACAAACACACGCAAGCTGTCAAACAGGCAAACACACTCATGAATAAACTACCCATCTGCGCAGGTACACTTTACCAGAAAAAGAACCTGCACACTGATGTAAGCAATCACTTTTGCTCTGCAAGGAAAGCGCAAAATCATTTAAGATGGCACTTGACTGCACTTGATACTCCACCAGGTTCCGCTGATTGTCACCATCAGTGATGTTTAACGACGCTTTAAAAAAGCCTGAAATCACACATTCACAAAAACAAAAGAGGCCAGCGTTGATTTCCACACATACTTACAGTAGATGTTGCACCCTTTAGTTGGAAGTGGAAGCAATAATGTCAGAGTATATGGATGTAAGCCTATTTCTAGAATGTCAGGCATTTGTGCACAACACGTGCAAACGTTGAAGGCCCCAGCTAAAATAAATACAAAGTAATGAACATATAAGCAAATGGCGTTGCAGCCATCCGCCATCTCTCCGACCATACAACTTGATTGCACTATTTGTGTTTAATTCCAGGAGAGGAATATGATTAATGACTTCAATGTCTCTCTCTCTCTCCCTCTCGCTCTTTCTCTCTGCACTCAATGATAACTTAGATGTTAAAAATTGCTTCTTGTTGGTGTTAATTATCTTGCCAGCTTACTTGACATAAGCAATTTTCGACCCAGTTGGTTGTCAGTCTAAAAAACTCTTTTGCACGTTAGACACTCAGGAGCTGGTAAACCAACACTGTACATCATCTAATCTGCACTCGTTATGACAATGCATCAAACAAATCAAGCCATGTTGGCATGCCAGACTACCAGAAGAGAGCGAGTAAGAGAAGGACTCCATTCAAGGCATCCATTCATTAATGCGCGGTTTATACAGCCGGCATTGTGCATTCATTTGACATGCTGAAAAGTAATTCGGAAGACAAATGCCTCTGCTGTAAGTTTAGACAACGACTTGCATGTCTATGGAAAAGCCTTCAGCAAGAAATTATCAGCAACTGAGATGTTTCCATTTTACAGAAATACAAAAATAGTCCATTTAGAAGTCCCCAAACGCCAGTAGTAAGGCATATTACACTATTAAATTGGAATGCCAGACTGTCATTGTGTAAATTGCTTTTATTGTTAATTTTCCCATTTCCCACATTAAAAATGACCTGTAATTCAGACATTCTGCAATCAGCTGGGGCCTACAGGAGGTACTCATCAATCCAAATGCAACGACTCCAATGAGAGGCGGGAAGAAAACTACTTAGGCTTTCCATCTTTGTGATTTTCTATAATCATCACAACATGACATGATATGTCCAATTATTCTCTCCCTCTCTTCTCCAGGGCAATATCATCTTCAGATTGAGAAGGCCAAGCTGGAGGATGAAGCTTTTTACACGTGTCAAGTGGGCCAGTCCGAGAGCAGCCAGGCAATCGTTTCCAGTTCGGCCTGGGTCAACGTTCTGAGTAAGCGCCACCACAGAGAGCGTGAACGCAGGATATTTGGGTGCTTATAAACATGCGTGTTCTTTGTCGGAGTACCCAAATGTTGTACTATAAGACACAGGGAGTATTTTCAGCATTCCAGGAAGATATACAACCTTCTGACCGGTAATCAGCATATAGAGAGCTCTTAAATATTCATTAAGTTGAAAAAGACCTTTTAATTTGCTAGTTACAAGGCATTTCGAGTAGTGCTCAGTTGAACTAAATAGAAACTGTCCTTGGTGCAATCAAACCCAGCATTTTCTGTCAAGCGCAAATCATATTTAAATGTATGAGCCATGAAGAAAGACAAAATTGAACGAACTTTTCTGCTATTTATTTTTTTAATAAGCACTATGGCTTCCCCACATGACGGCAGGTCTTCAGCTTCCAGCAGCTACATAATATGAAGTATTAGAATAACTTGAAACCACAGCAAGCCTGGAGGCAATCCACGTCTTCCTGTGCACTGGAATAAATTATAACAGAAGTGATGGAAAAGTTCCTATTCATACATGGGCTGGACGTAATTTTCTGACGACATTAGACATCCTGTTGTCACGCTACAACAACGGGTATCGCTCTCTCTCTCTATCCTTCTTGCTTGTGGGAAAAAGCCCATATGTGGCAGGGAAAGGACTCTAAAAGAACCTTTCTTCTCCCGGCCCAGTTCATTGCTTGCTTCCCCCACCCCATTCAGCACGATTTCCCCCTCTCTCGTCATAGCTTTCCGGCTTTTTCTTTTTTAGTGGACAGTCGGGGGGGAGGAGGGGAGGTTGCCGTGGCGATTCTAGTGGCCTCGCTCTCCTCTGAGAAGAAAGCAGGTTTTTCTGACATCAATGGGCCAGTGGGAGGGATGGCAGGCGGTGTGGGATAGGAAGAGGAATAGACCGCGGACATCTCCTTTGAATGCCTGCGTTCTGTTCTACGCCGCAGCAGCCTACAGCAGGCCCCACCTGAGTCCACAGCAGGCTGGACTCCCACATTTATTACCTCCGCGATTGCATATTGTACGCGCGCCCACACATGCACAAAGTCAACAGATTGCCTTTGGCTTGGTTGAAAAGGTCAAAATGTGTGGAATTATGTTCGAGTTGCATCGGGGATCGCTAGTTGTATTTATCATGATTGAGGCTTACTGCTGCTGTGTGTGTGTGTGTGTGTGTGCGCGTGTGCGTGCTCGGGTCTGAATCTAAGCGGCTGTCTTGGTAAAACACTTTACAGCAGTTGACTGTTTAAGACGGACAGTTGCATCTGCACTGCTGCAAAGGGCAACGAGTATAGCGACTGATTTAAAAAGCACTGTGCAGCCTCGGTCCAAAAGGGTCATTTGTTCCACCTTACCAACTCAACTGATTCAAAATACGTTGCTAATCTGGGGCTTGATAATGAGCTGATGAATTCAATCTCCTGTTAGTGCTGAACTGGGACTGGAAACTGTGCATCCTTTTAAAGAGCACCATCCCTGATGAGATCCCCGTAGACGTCTCCATCACTGAACTACAGCTCCCAGGGCCCCACACCGCTGGCTAGTCAACCGTGGCCATTCCCCATCAAGGTCTGCATCAAATCAAAACACTATAAACTCTTCATGAGGCGATACAGTAAGGGAGAGGGGAGGAATGTGAAAACAAAATAGAGAAGGCTGATGGTATAATTGGATTCTTGGGTCGGAGGGAGCGTTATCATGACTGGCTAATTCAAGATGGATCCCTACAGGCGGCGAGTAGCGGGGACGGGGACAAAAATGTCAATACGCTCCATCTACGTGCTCACAAAGGGATGTTTTCAAGACATTTCCATCGGCGCAACATAACTCTTGTGTGTTTTTTGCGTTCCTGTGGAGCTTAGATAAGGGATTACTGCAATAGGCAGATCAAGTGACAGTGAGTAATCCATGACAATAACAACCTCTGCCCCCCCCTCCGCTAAAAACCCCCGCATGTCTAAAAGTTACCCCGCACTGTGCCCGTCACATACCTGACACATCCTGTGTCTCGGCTTATACCATTAGTGTTAGCATTTAATCCTATTAATGAACAACTCTCTGCCCCACTGCATTGCATTGCTGCAAATGTTCAGAACATTTATTTGATGTGTTCTGGTTTAAGAATGTTTTACTCAGTTGTTATAGTTTGTGTGTGTGTTTGTGTGTGCGCGTGTGTACAAGCTTATTATCAGTGTTGGTTGGAGGTTAGAGGACACTTTAGGAACCAGGGCTATAGTGAGGTTTTTGCGGTAGCTAATGAGTTTAGCACTTGAAGAGCATATAATGAGCCTTCATTTCATGATTCCCAGTTATGAATAATGGAACAATTTATAAGTGGGGGCACGAGTAACGTAGAACATGGTGACTTTACTCATCTTTGTTCACGGAAAGTTCTGATAGTTGTCCAGGATGTAACCCCATCAGATGGTGTGTTACACATTGGTCTGACAGTGTGCATATTACCATGCCAGACAATTATCAAAGGACGCGCTGCTTAGCAGTAAAATGAGACACCAAAGGGACAACTGGAATCTTCTCTCTCCCCTGGTTTTTATCAATATGAGGCCCAAGACCTAAAAAGAGAGAGTGGGTCAGGGACTTAATCAGTCGTGGCGGTGGATAAGTGGAGATGGGGCTGCTGCTTCACTTCTTCCCACAGACCAGAAGAGAACAGAGCAGATGGGGAGGGTGAAGCAGAGAGGGAGGGGAAGCAGAAAAAAGAGCAGTGTTTCAGAAGCTTTCATTGCCAGAGATCACACACCTGAGACCTACAACGTGTGTACACATGTGTGTGTGTTTGTGTGTGCGTGTGTGTGTTCATGCAGATATGGGTATAAAAATACACCCTTGTGCACGCCAATCTTTGTTTTCCAGAGATAAAACTTAGTTGCGCCTGTGTGATATTGAGAAGTCTTTATTATTATTATTATTAATTCAGCATTATAGGATTTTTAGACGGTTTTATGCTTTTTAGACGGTTTTATCCTTCGGCCCCTTTTTCAATATTTTCAAAAGAATCAGCTTGGTGTCTCGTTTTAGACTGTTTACACACAGGCGCCTGTTTTTAGATGGAAGTGAGCCGAATGTACCTTGTCTGCACACTCACTTGCTTGTGCATGTATGTTTGTTTATGCACATCTGCCTGCACCACAGACTCACTCAAGTTTATTGTTGGGTGTTTGTGTGCAAAGCAGGGAAATTGACTGTGTGCATCTGGGCACGAATGAGGAAATCCATTATTGAATATGCATATTGATGTGTGTCTGCTAATCTGCTTCTTATCTGCCTTATCCATCCATCCGTCTGTATTGGTCTAATGAATCAGATTTTGCGGCTCACTCTCTTCAGAAAGGCAGGAGGAAGTCTTTTGCGTGCCTATTTATTATTGTGTTGATATATGTACCTTAATAAGAGCGATGGGACTAGAAAGCAGAGAGAGAGAGAGAGAGAGAGAGAGAGAGAGACAGGGAGACCAAATGACAAAGCCATCAGGCAATTAGACAGAGACGCGGAAAGAGTTCATTTAAAGTATAGCTTGTTTGCTGTCTTTTTTTGTGCTCTGAGTGCATGTCTGCTAAATTGAATAGAGTGTTTTGTTGTTGTCCACACACGCTATTTGAATTTGTACAAATGTTCATCCTGACTGGGCTCTATGAGTCACTTAGTTTGCACATGTGACGGATGGCCGGGACACACCTTCCTCCTCATGTCTGCAGCTTAACTGCAGTGGTCAAGGGGATGGTGTGGCGAGAGAGGGGTGGGCTCGGGGCTGCTCGACAGGAACGATGGAGCGAATGAGAGATAAGGGGGCCGGGGACAGCATGAGCTAGCGAGGGAAAAAAAGAAAATCAGATACCAGCCCGACTCATTTGCTAACATATCATTCTTTTTATTCTAGGATTTGTTTGCCTGCCAGACACTACCCGAGCACAACAACTGATGTTGAATCGTTGCAGCCCTTAGTAGATTGAAAGTGCAGGGGGCTGTCAATAGATGCATGGCCCAGTCATCTTCTCAGGGAAGAGGTGGGGGGGGGAAACAACAAACAAATGCATCTCATTATTGCAGCGTGCGCCTCTGCAGTGCTCTGGGTAACCCATCACAGTCCACACAGATTCAATTGCTTCTTTTAAATCAGTTTGAAGCTGCAGCCACATCTCATCTGTCTCAATAGCGGACTGGAGCCAATGGGTGACTCTGTACACAGCAACAGCTCCTCCTAGTGGCCAGGAATTGATTGCATTTGCCCAAAGAGATGGAGAGGAGTTGAAAGGCGGACTTGTTTGCTCGTGGTTCAGCCCTCTAAACACACATTAGCCGTGGATTCGCCTCAGAATTCAGCAACAGCTATCCTACGGCCTCTGCTCCCTTCTGCAGCTTGTCTCTTACACCATTTTTATTCTTGCCATATCTCTTTACTCCTCCGTCTTTCATGTCTCTCTTACACACCACATGTATCCAGCTTGTACTTTGCAATTCCCCGTTCTGTCTCTGAACTCGGGCAGCCTTTGCACTGCATCTGTGATGAAAGAAAACGACCTTAACAGTAACCATAGTTTGTAATTCTACTGGCTCACCCACTCGCTAAAAGCAGACACAATAGGTTTCTGTAGCGTGTACAATTTTCAACCATAAGTCCAAGTAAAGAGTGACTCAGAGAAGTGCATCAATCTCTTTGATAGTTAGTTAGGGAAAAAATGTCTCAATTTTCTGCCAAATAATTCCCGGTGCCTTTAAAAGCTATGTGTTTTTTTCTCCTATTTATGGTCAGATAAAAGGATTGTAGAGTAGAACAGTGGAGTAGTTCTTTGACTGCTTTGATCAGTCCAAAAAGCACAAATTTAGCTTGGGGGTGATCTGAGAATAGAAGTGTTTGCTATGATATATTAGTGCTAGATTGGTTTCATTACTCTTTCATCTCTTCTTGTCCACAATTTGTATTCTAACTCAACGGCACATCCAACCTTGATGTAGTAAATCACTCAAAAGCTGCCAGTGTGACAATCCAGTCACTCCCAAATGTGGCGAGCGTTTATTATCATATCATTGCATGAGCTAATATCCATATGTCATAGATCTGGCTTCCCCTAATCAATGATTAGTCTGATGAATATTCGCTTAATGACGTGATTAATATGAAACTGGAGCTGTTGTCTCTTTTCTCTCACTCAGTCCCCCCTTCCAAGCCGTACTTTGAGGTGGACATGAAAAGTCCTTGGGTGGCAGGAAGGAAGTACGTCGTCGCCTGTATCGCTCCTGACGCAAAGCCCGAGGCTGAAATCACACTATATAAAGGTGCGTTACCCCTCTCAACGGCACTGAATCTAACAGTGAAGGTCAACTTGACAGCTTGGGACAAAGGGCAACAGCCCTGATAGATTCGGATAGATTACAACCTGAATATTTGCAGGAAGCAGACTCTGCGGGAGGAAATAGCCTAAACATTTGAATTTTTTTTTCACTTTCAAATTGCATGAAGAGAAAATGTATTCAAGTTCCAAGTTGCAATCTTTGCATTTTCTGTTTTTGCCTTTTGCTCCCTAAATGACTGTATATCACAGAGAGGGAGGGATGTCTTTTTTCATTGTGTGAATTTGCTCTGTACGTCTTTATTGTTATCAGTAAAATGTGGTTGTATTTTTTCTCATTTTGTAATCCTGCAGTGGTTTTATTTCAGTTCAAAGAGAGGTTGAGCGGGTGTTACACTGTTACTGTCCCCTACTGTACCCGCAGAACACATGCTCATCAGATTCCAGTATTCACTCACACACAAAGAAAACTGATGTTTTGGTTTCACCTGAACTAATTTACACATAGTATTCTCTTTTTTTTGTGTTCCTCCCCCCCGTTGTTTCTTCAGATGGAGTCGAGCTGACAGGGACAGCGTCTTTCACCACGTCTGGCTCAAAGGATAAGCTCCTGAACACGCATACCAAAGTAACGTATGTGTTCACCCGGCTGCCAGACTCAGTCTTCTCACCAACATGCTCAATCTCTCCAAGTCTGTCTTTGTCTTTCTGTTTCCCTCGTTTTCACCCCGCTCGTACATTCTCCCTCTGACTTAGGGAGCACAATGAATCTCTGCACACAGCGAGCTGATACTTGGCACCGTGCGATTGAATTAGCTTCTGTCAAATGCACAAAATTACATTGCGCCAGCGAGACGGATCCGATCCTCGCCGGTTCGCCAGGTGCCTGTACATTAAACAGAGCCATAGATTACTTTAATCCTGCTTGTCTCCTCTGTGTCAAAGATAATAACCTCTTGTCATATCCTGAGATAACATTGGTACTGAGGAGCTGCAGCGTTGTTCGGCTCTATTGCAGAACAGCCAAGGTCTTTAAGCAATATTGATGCGCCTTGCTCTTAGTCACACTGAGCGTACACAGCATGTGCGATTGTTAGGGTTGACGTTGTAGTGTAATTTGGTATGGAAGACATGAACTGAGAAAGTAAACCAGGCTCAGAATAAATCAAATCCATAGTAGATACTTCAATGTACATTTGTGAGCTACTTGTATTTTACTTGAGTACTACTCACCTGTCACCTGTCTGTGGCTTTAGTAGAAACCCCAAAGAGATATTTTTATTCTAATGTCATTAGATGGTTTAGTTTAAAGACATTTTTTCTAACTCAGTATTTCACCAAAAGGCAAAGAAAAAGTGAGATTAATGACTACGCAGCGCCTCGTGGTAGCTCACACTCGCCATGTATCAAGGCCAAACAGCAGCGAGCCTTTGCCTCCTTTGCTGGATGTTAACCCGTCTTCGTTTCTCTCCAAGCTATCGCTAGCCAACAATGCACAATTGCAGAAAAACAATCTTTGGAACAAGAAAAGAAAAATGACTACACATTTGTGTACCAGAACTCCCTTTTTTCTTTTCTTTCCCACCTCATTCATCATCTGGTGACGCCTCGGACTTATCTTTTGACTCTTAGATTGGGAAACGTTAAACTAAACTACTAAACTGTATATAAAGTACTGAAAATGAGCTGCGCCTCTGCCAGCTACAACATTATTATGCTGCAGGCACATTGATGCGCCAGTGTTTGCAATCTAACAAGTACTTTGATAGGTAAGCACATTCTACTGATAGCACCTCTGTGCGTTTGACTCTATACTGTGTTTACATTAATGCTGTGGTACTTTTGTTCCCCGAGCCTTAGCGCTTCCTATGGCTCAATGTGTACTTTGTTTGTCTTTGTTTGACTGTTACCTCCCAAAGGGTCACCGCTCTGAGCTCTGATAACGGGAGGCAGCTGGCGTGTCACGCCAACAACCCCGCCCTTTTGCGGCGTGTGGAGACCACAATGACCGTGAACGTGTACTGTGAGTGTCTCAACCTTTCTCCAAACTGACAGTCAACGCCCCCTCTCATGAAAAAAAGAAACACGGTGTACAAACACACTCAAGCGCACAGGAACCCAACCTCATCGAGGCTCAAGGGTATCCGGCCTCGTGCACTCGGTCTGCGTTAGTGGTCCAAGGAGAAACATTCAACCTGAAGGCAAACTCACACCTACTTTAAGTCACTGCGACTCTGCCTCCATCACAGAATGCTGCCCCTATTGGGCTGAGATTGATGTGAACAAAGCAGGACGTCAAGGATGTTTTGTACAGTAAAACCATGTGTTCCACAGTGTTTGCTAACAGGGAAAAATGTACACACTATAAACTCTATTCTTCTATTTTGTAATCTTTGAATCATCCACATTCCCCAATGTTAAACGAGACAGTTACACCAACTATTAGGACAACTGAGATTGATAGTTACAGTAAGGCTTCAAATAGGGCATTTTTAAAACACTTTAATAGCTAATAAGGGAGGCTGAAGCCACCGCAGTTAATAATAATGAATCCTTAAAGGTATTATCGCAAACCATTCCACGTTATGTAATAAGATTGTAACTGCAGCACACAAAGGTGAGTGGTCTCATTTCATTTGGCCTTTTTCTTGTCCCTCTTTTTGAGCGAGGCAACAATGAAAGCCATTGTTCCGCATGCGGTGTGACACTGCAGCCACTGCTTCTTTACAGTTGGTTCAGTATTTTTCTTCTTTGTTGATCAGTTAAAGTAATTGATTGTTTGAGTCAATACACCTGCTGCTGCTCGCAGGCCTGAATCGCGTGGTTGATTAAAGTGGAGCCGGGCCGCTGTGCAACCCACCGGCTGACTGGACAACTTCATGTTGTCTCTATCTATACTCCTCCACATTAGACGCCGCCGCTGTTTTTAACAACAGCCGATAACCGTGAGCACCTCTCCCTTTCTCTCTGTCTGTCTGCTCTGTATTAAACAGTGTGTTCTCTGTGCTAATGCTGTTGAACTTGGGACCACCGCTGCAGTCTTACTCAGCGCGCCAGCCCATCAAAGCCAGCGCGCCGGCCATTCAACGCGAGCCAGATTGTTACTACGGTGACAATTTGTCACGCCGGCCCAGGGTCTGCAGCCTGTTCTCTCCGAAACGGCAATAGCAAAAGCCTGCCCTCTATTTATACCGCGTGCGTTTTATTCAAGGGGGCTGTAATTTGTTCATATTTCACATTGCCTTATTAGGGTTTGAACATCTGTTATTTTGCTTTATGGACTTGATCTAGCTCACTGCTCCCATAATACTTAATACTTTCATCAGATCTGGACCTCTTATCCCACAGTCTTGTTGAATGCGTCCAATTTATTGGCCCCGTCTCGACAAATATGGATGCTCCCTACTCAATTGCCAAGAGTGTTCTCATTGCGCTGCAGTTTCTTTTTTTATGTCATCCTATCCTGTTACCCTGAGTTACTACATCCCATCTTCTCCCTCACCCGTTTCTCCTCCGTTTTCTCTCTCCATCTGTGCCATTCCCCTTTGTCAAGTCCATTTTCCATTTTTGTCTCTCGTTTCCTGGCAGTCCCACCTCAGCCTCCAGTTATTCTAGGTCTGGAGAGAGAAGATGTCAAAGCGGGGAGAATACTCGTGTTGGAGTGTGTGTCTCATGGTGGAAACCCTTTAGCTTCTCTCCACTGGACCAAGGTAAATCCTCAGCACCATCTGTTGAGGAGGCTTTGTGAAACACTGTCACACCGACAGAAAGAGCTATTTTACTAGTATCACAATATATTTAGCCTCTGTGTTTCATTCACTGCACCAGATGGGACTTTGCAGTTATTCATGATGAATTCTTTATGTGGCCACGTTGAATTTCCTGCTTTCATCTCTGTCAGAACGGAGAAGTTTTGTCCAGGACTTGGGAAGCAGATGTTACAACGCAGAAGTCCAGAAGTGTCCTCAAACTGAAGATCACCCCAGCAGACAACCAGGCAGTGGTCTGCTGTGCGAGTGAGAATCTGTCCCCGTCCCGTCTGTCCGTCAGCCACACAATCACCGTGCTCTGTGAGTAAAAATGGTGTTCGAGATAATAAACAGCGCTGAAGCCCTGGCAGCACTCGCACCAATGGATAATTTAGGATGAGGACATGAGGTCAATTAATATAATAAGTCTTACCTCCAGAACCAACTATTTTGCTGACCCAGCATAATTCTTTTTACAAATATCATTAATGAAACTAATGGTTGTTATGGCTGCAGCCCATATTTCTGTCTGGCTCCAGCTTAGTATCGTTGCATGCTCTTTCATAGCTGCTAAAATAATTCAGCTGAATCGCTTCAATTCACAATCCTGAGGCGAAAAAGCCTACACTTTGTGCAATAGTAACGCCCATGGTAAATAGATTATAATTTCCTCCCTGAATATAAAAAGGTTTGTTTCAGCAACAATAAAACAAATACAGAATTATTATTCAGCCTATCAAGAGCCTGATTTCCACCACAGCGCCCAGTCAGAGCTTTAAATGTTGTGTGATTGATGCACCTATTTTGTGTAACGATGAATTTAAACTAGAACGGGTCCTTGGGGAAATATTTCACTCACACTACGGAAAGGTGTCTGAAGTTATACTCCAGTGCCCCTCCTTAAGACCCCCAAAACCCCCTTGTGCCATGCCTCATAGTCATCCATTCAGGGATGTTGGAAATGAGCTGCTGACTGCCTGACTGCGCTGCAGGCCCTAGCAAAAGCTGCAGGGCACAAAAAGAAATGTCACTGGCGAGATGCGAATACACCTCTCTTACCTCATGGCACCTGCTTAATTTCAACAGCCTTTGCGTGTGTGTGTGGTTCACACATGCATCTCATTCCCTGTTTCATGTGGGATAGACTCACATGAGAATAAAGACATACATACATGACCCTTCTTTCCCTTTGTTCTGCCGGCGCAGTCCCCGTTCTTTGTTTTCCCCTGAAGGCTTTATGCAGCTGCATCACTTTGCCTGCAGCTATTGTACCCCGTCTCCCCCCTGTGGTTAAGACGAAGCTCACTTTAGAAACCACATTGAAAACCTCCTGAGAAAACAAGTTGCCACTCAAAGTGATTTTCCTTCTCCCCCTCTGATACATCTCCAATGTTTCACGTCCAAAAATAGTTGGCACCGCCACTGTGATCAGAATAGGTATTTGTTGGATGCGCTATTCACGGGTGATATCGTTTTACTGACTCGTCTCTGTGTTTTTCCCACCTGCGTGTGCAACAGTTGAGCCTGCAGAGGTGACTCTGTCGGGTTCGTCCACAGCTGTTGAGGGGCAGGACTTGACTCTGAACTGCTATGCCACCTCCAGTAATCCGCCGGTCCACATTCGCTGGTGGCTGGGCTACAAGGAGCTCAACACCAGTGTCGCAACTATGGAAGAGGTGGGACCACACATCACACAGTAAGCGAAGTTGAGGTCTATTTGTCAAGGCCTGTATAGACGGGGGGGAGGGAGGGGGGCGTCCGTGAATACAGTGTGGCGTAATGGTGATTATGCCGTTCCGTTTAAAGAGAAAACTTTGTGAACACAAATCAAAAGCATTGCTCTTCAAGTCAAGCGTGTCTTTAGGGCAGAGACAAAACCCATTGCAGATACATCCCAGTAAATTGAAATAACATTTTTCGAAATGAAGTGTGACCTCGTAAATCTTAATAGAAAGAAACGGTGTGACCATAAGCCGCGTGTCAGAATAGACCTGCCGCTGCTTTGCAAATGAATACGCAGCTGATGCTAAAAAGAGTATTCTGTTACTCATCTCCCCTTTTGTGTATTTTAATAAGATCAAAGTGAATAAAAGCTGACACGGAAGATGAGCGTTATTAAACAGGCTCTTTATTCATCTGGCAGCAGCATTTTCATTTGATCTTATACAAGGCACTCGGCGTGCTGTGTGTGAGCTTTAATGCATCTGAAACAGTGTGAGGTTAATGAAGACTGACGCTCCTGTCCGGTGCCTTTGTTAGTCTTTCTGACTGTGGCTTTTACAGTAATCACCACAATAATGGCTTTAATAACCAGATGTGCTGTTCAGGCATGACTACTATCAGGCAGGTGCTTTGCTCAATTTATAACGGTATGCAAAGCAGGACAGTCGGATGAATACGGTTATTTATCAGAGGCCACGCACAACATCCGTCATTACAGCAGCTAATTTGCCATCTGTATTCGTCAAGACAAACCAGAGAGGGTTGTTTTTCTCCCAGATTTGTTTTCTCTCTCTCGTAAGACTGAAGGCCGATGACAAAAGATGTCCGTCCCTCAAATGAACTGCCACGTGTGCGTTGTGTCTGTAGGGAGACAATGGTGGGATGACAACCATGTCCAGCATGAACCACACGGTCTCCCGGGAGGAGGACGGGCTGAAAATCACCTGTGAGGCTTTCAACAAGGGCACACAATTCTCCAAGACCCAGTTCACCACACTTAATGTCTATTGTGAGTATAGAGCACCATTTCTATAAAAGGTCATTTTTGGTAGACAAAACCAATGTAAAAATTTGCGAAGGAGATTTTTTTTTTTTTTACATTTTCTTATCAAAAAATATTGTTTGGTTCATCATCATGGTTCGAGGGGAGTCAAATTAGTTTTATGTTTTTTATTAAAATGAATTCAACACAGGGCAAACAAAGGGGCCAATACACTGTACCTTTACACAATTATAATTATGTGACAGTAGCTACTTTCATGGGCTTAGTCAGATGTTTTCTTTACAGAATTTAAATAAAACATATTCTGTATAACAGTAACTTTGAAAAGCTCTGCTTTGTCAGGGAACGTCTCTGAATACAGTATAAAAACAAAACGTGTATGGTAGCAAAATGGGACAAGAATGTGTTATCAAATGTGTTTCAAACTCTTGTTAATGATTTTATAACAGATCCCCCTCAAAAGGTGTGGCTCGAAACTCCCCCTCAAGACGTCCCCCTCCGTTCGGGGACCACCGTCCGCCTCATCTGCTTCTCGACTGGCGGGAATCCCACTGGGACTCTGACTTGGTTCAAGGTTAGTGTGCTCTGTCAGTGCACGTCTCTCTGTGTGTGTGTGTGTGTGTGTGTGTGTGTGTGTGCGTGTGTGTTGTACGGAGTGAATACACACTTCTTTATGAACATATTTCCATCCCCTTTTAGAATGGGAAGGTGGTGTCTAACGCTCTGAAGCAGACCTCCTTTGATCGGGGTGCCGCTCGAGAACTGCTCCTGGTCCTGACCGCAAGCGACAACATGGCCACCTACCGCTGCGATGCCACAAACGAGGCAATGCAGACTATCTCGGCCCACACTCAGCTCAAGGTTAACTGTGAGTTGGACGGGAGCTCTGACTCCCACACGCAACCAGATCTTTGCTCCACTCTTAACTCAGCTGAGAGAAAGGCGCAATATCCGATACATGGACCCTTTCACAGATTGTTTCTACATCGTTTCGTACTCTTTGTCACGATATTGGCGGTCAGTTCAGATTCAGTTTTCTTCATGGTTTTTCCAGTTACAGCAGTAAGTATGAAGATTTCAACCGATCTTGAGGTGCTACGTCGGGGCCAGATGTTGACTCTGGAGTGCCAGGCAGGAAGTAGTAACCCTAAAGCCAACATATCCTGGAGCCTGGGCGGACTCAGGTTCGTCAAGGCATGGGGGGGGGGGCATTGCAGACAAGGACACGCGTGCATGTGGACATTATATGGCTAATCTTGTGTCAAATTGTGTCCGATTGAGGTGAACTTGATCTAAATGCAATCCGTGTACTAGATTCCAGGGAGTGGAGCAGCCACCCAGGAGTGCCCAGTTCGGTGGCGTGTCGGTGCACAGTACTCTATCCCTGAATCTGAGCTCCCAGCATCACAACCACAGGGTCATCTGCCAGTCCTACAGTCCCGTGCTGGTGGAGGCGACTAACACATTCTTCAAACTTAATGTGCTTTGTAAGTATAAGGTGTAATTATTTGTGTTTCTTGCATACTTGGTTTGTTTCCTTCTTTTGTCTTGGCGACTGACCAGCAGATGTGTTTTGCATGACGCTCAAGCATAATGATGATCTATGATGGTGCCGATGTAAGCTGCTTTACTGGTGTACTTTTGCAAAGAAATGTCAGCTCATAGTGTGTGTGTGTGTGTGTACGTGTTGTTTTTTGTTTACCAAAAGCCTTTTGTTGCAATTTGTGGGTCTGCTGAGCGCTGTGGCAGTGTGTCCTAATTGTGCATTTGCTTTGCTGCATGGCCATGTTTGTGTTTGATGTCATTTCACAGGCAGCAGCCAGCCGCTGCTTCAAAGCTTGGTACTGTGTATGAGCATGAAGGAATGTCACAGTGCGTTTGTGCGGCGCTGCAGTCGGACAACAGTACTGTCACTCGTTGTTTTAATGCCTGTCGCTCTCACTCGCGCGTTGCCTCACGCCCCCGTTGTCTAACTATGGGAAGTTGGTTGGATCTGGAATTATTGCTGGGATGTCGACCATCTACTGGTTTGACTCTCATTAGTGTCTCTTTCGGCTTTCATGCTCAACATCTTTTGTGTGTCTTTGTATTCTCTTTCGCTGGTTCTTGTCAGTCTGTGGGCCGGAGTTTGTATTGCCTCTGCGCGTGTATTTCTGAAGTATATCCAACGTGTCCCCGCTGGATTTGCTTGCTGTTTCTTTGTGTCAGACCCACCAGAGTTCAGCCCCGAGCAGCCAGTGCACATTCAGGTGCAGGAGGATGACATGGCAACCATCCCACTGCTGGTCTCAGCTAACCCAGAGAAGCTCTCCTGCAAGTGGCTGAACCCCAGGGGAAAGCTGGTCAAAGGTGATCCAACGCTGTGTGATGGCTTTATAAACCAGGTCCTAGTTGAGCTGAGCCAGCAAGTGAGCACTCAGCTCTGCCATTCAGGGTCTGAATAAAACATGGCAGGTTAGCCAGCATGGGACCCTGCCAAATGTGATTCTCATTATGGGTTTAATGTATGCAGCCTAAATGAGGTTTGCTGTCTCCCTGAATACAACACAACCGTTCTAAACCTGGTTTCTCCTCGAGGCCGGTGTCATCAGGGCCCAGCTGCACCCACGCTCCTTCTCTGTTCTCTCTGTTGGCTCCGCCATACATCCCCCCCCCACACACACACACACACACACATGAAATGACTGCATGTGGAAACGTACCTATTACATTTTCACTGCTGTGGTACAGAGGGTGTCTATCATGCAGCCTAAGGTTGGCTTGATGTGGGAATCCCGCTTGGCCAATCAATAATGCAGGATTAGATGTCACTTAGCGACCAGTGGCCAGAGGACACTCAGCTGATGAGTGTGTAATGCATACTTAATTTTGTTGTTTTCCACATGTGTGTGTGTGTGTGTGTGTGTGTGTGTGTGTGTGTGTGTGTGTGTGTGTGTGTGTGTGTGTGTGTGTGTGTGCTTCCATGTTTTTCTGGAAAGCGGGGAACCTGCACTACTACCAGACAGACAAAAACGGACTGGAGATCGAGAATGTGACGAGGAGAGATGCAGGAGTTTACAGGGTCAACTGTACCAATGATGAAGGTTCCAACGAAATCTCCATAACGCTGGATGTTCAGTGTAAGGACCTTTTTACCTGCATTTTAAGACAAATAAGTTGATGCATTCAAACTTTTTTCTACAAGTGAAAATAGGGATGCACATGCCTGCGATTCCTTCACGTCTTAAGGATGAAATGGGAAGCAGCTGCAACTTGACTAAATTTTCCCCAACCTGATCATTTCTAGTTACTTGTATAAGCCAGCTTAATTATTTACAATAATTCCTATGGATTTGTTAAAGTAAAACAAAGAAATAGAAAAAGAGATGAACATGAAAGGATGGCTCCAAAATAGAAACAGGACTGTTTGAAAAAAACATTATTTTACTACCATTCGATTCATGATTTTGATTTGTCTTTGATAGATCATCAGTTGTGCTGTCTATCACAATTCAACCACATAATTCATCTGTGTTGAAAAGCCCTCAGCCTTCAAAAGGAACCAGCGTACTTCTTGTTGCATACAATTGTCCATTTCGTGCATTGAATTTTTAAATTTGTTTGTTTCTGAAATGTTTTTTTTTAATGGTTCAAAGCTGCCAAATATCAGTATTTATCTGCATCCCCACACACACACGCTGATATACATCACCATTGACTTTCATTCCCTACCCAGCGCACATGCTACATTTATTAGGCCTCCATGCAAGGCCTTGCATCTCCACTGCTGCCCCAGGCCCAGCCTCAAGCTCCAGGCCCTCTGCCCCCATACTGATGATTTAATAATGGAAGTGTTGAAAATGTAGGTCTGCCTGCTTCACTAAAGCCCACGGTACGAGCCTAATGGATTCCGTCGTCCTGATCCGACTGGGCTTGACAGTTGTAGGTATTCATTATGTATGGAGGATTGTAGTAGCTTTTATGGGTGGCGGTGTAGCCCACTTAACAATGTCGGCCTGGGTTAGCGGGCCAAGATGGGTGGATCTCACCCAGGTGTTCCCACCAGTGTTCTTCAAGCGAGAACATACGTTCAGACTAAGTAAGCACTAATGGCGTAAATGTTGCAAGTACACATCACCCATGGGAAGTGCAAAAAGCTTTTGATTTAAGGGTGAATATTGACAAGAAGAGGAGCCAGGCAATCAGGAATGAGAGGGCTTAATGAAGAAAGGGCAACTGGTCAGTCTGTCATTGTCAAAATGGGAATGTGCTTTGAGTGGAGGGCCTTCTGGGTCAAATGACACATTCTCAGTTTTTTACAGATTGAGAGGTTAATGGCATTGTATGTGGAGCACAGAGGCCATTTAAGACAGGGTTATGAAGAAGTTCAAATACAAAAAAAGTGTACACTTAAATATGGCAATGCAGCATGCCTGTTTAATGGATTGGCAAATGATTTGTCCCAAGCTGGCATGTAAACCTTTGGCCTTGTCCCTTTTTTCTACTTTCAGATGCTCCCAGTGTGGAGGCAGAGAAAGACCCTGTAGTAGTGAACCTGGGGGAAACAGCCGACCTGATATGTGTGGCAGACGCCAACCCCATCGTATCTGACATGTTCACTTGGGAATGGCTGGTGAGAGGTCGGACCCATGTACCAAGAAACACCGTCATTCCCTGAATAAGCTTTTATTTTTCCGGCTGGCCTTCCATTATTCTATCCGTTCCTACCGTTTATCACTGGCCTTTCTAAACGCAGAGATGCACCATATTTCACTGGCTCTAACTATCCTTCCACCCCACCTCTCCCTGCTCCACACACAGCCCAAATCCAGAAAAATAGCTTTCATTACCGCTGCATGACTAAAGGGCACATTCGTCAATGTGGCGTGGTCTCTGTATCTACTGATGCCCTCTCCGGTCTAACCGCCCCACCCCCACCCCACCCCCTCCGGCAGTGGTTTCTTTCCCGCTTTCTACCTGCACAGCCCCTCCCTTTGCTTCCCCCTGAAGCTCTCCAACCCCTGGCGCTGTCGTTGTCTGTCCTCTGTCCCCCGGCGCTCTTACCATCCTCACCTCCAGCGCTGATGGTTTCCTGCTCAACCGTCTGCTCCCGCACTGTTTACCGTACGCGAGCTCTCAGCCGGGAAGAGTGGAGCGTGTTTTGACGGAGAACTGCTGTCTGCTATTTATCCCTCCCTCGTTTTGTCTTCCACAGGGAGAAGATGAGGTGGAGATGGGAGAGGAGAACCAGCATGATGAATCTGGCCTTCTGACCATCCATAATGTTACTCGGGCTCATGCTGGTCTTTACCAGTGCACAGCCAATAATGACATAGCATCCCCTGCCACCGTTACCATCCAGCTGGTGGTGCAATGTTAGTTTGTGGTATTTATTGTCATTATTAGAAGGGAACAAAAATACATTTAGAGTAAAATGCACGTAATTTTGTTACATTTACTTCTGTTTCCGCATGAATAACCTCAATCACATCTTGTAGTCAAACCAGAGGTACTGAAAGGAGCCCAGTGGACCAAGGTGGCAAGTAGAGGGGACGGAACTTCTACAGCTGAGATGGTGTGTCGGGCAGAAGGAATTCCTTGCGTCAACTTCTCTTGGGAAAAAAACGGTCTACGCATGGACTTTGCAAACCCCAGGTCAAAGAATATGCATTATGTAGTTTCATATGATTTCTTTCACTATAGAGCTCAGAGTGTTCTAAAGCTCCAAATTGATTCCGCATTATTGGGCTTCCTGTTCCTGTACCTGAAGTCGATGGTTTTTTTTTAGCAGGTTTCTGGTTAAATGCGTGAAAAGGTCTGTGTTTGGCACAAGCTGAAGAACATCAATTCTTGTGAATTTTGAGGCTTCTATATGTCACCAAAAATGTGGTTGTGATCAACTGGCTTATAGGCTGAGCTAGAGTGTCATATATGCTCTGTCTTAACAACTTTGTTCCAATGTCAACTGTGATCTAACATCAGCTTTTTGCTCCTGCAGATTGTATTCAGGTATTTTACATAAAACGTGTAAAACACATAAACTTGTGTTTGCTGCAGAGCTTTTCTATAATTATCCAAATCCATTGAGAACTCATCTTTCTTTTTTGAGGGAACCAGCGAGATACTTCCCTGGTTGGCCTAAAAAAAATACATCCCTGCAGCACTCGTATTAACTCCGGTGCCACTGTCAGCATTTGGTTTGCATTATGATGAATCCTCACGATTCTATTATGCTTTTTACTAATGTTATCTTATTTTTTCTTTTGCCATTTCTTGCTCATTCACCACTGAATCAGATGCAGTGCATTTTATTCCTCGCTTTTTGCTATGCAAATACCTGTTTAATGCTTCTTTTGATGTGTGAAATTGGGAGACTTAGTGCAATCCGCAGGACATCACCATCCCTGCTGTCTAGCTGCTCAGGATTTATCTCTCCCTTGCTATGTGTGTGTTTGTGTGCGGGCTGCAGGTATGAGGAGCGGACCGTAAAGGATGGCTCCTTTCACACCAGCACAGTTCGAGTTGTGAATGTGAGTGCATCTCTGGACTACACTATCTTCAGATGCACGGCTCGCAACTCACTTGGGGAAGACACCCTAGACATCAAGCTCGTCAGCAAAAGTACTTCATTTTTTGTACATTTGTAGGTTCTGTGTGTAAGGGAGTGTGTCTCTGGGTGACTGAGGTTGTCTCAGTGTTGTAAAAAATGCATATATTGGATTAATTGAAAAGGTATTTCAAAGATTTATGAAGCTTCAAATGATGAATAATTGTATCATTTCCGTTTGAGTAACACGTAACACTAAATTTAGGAAAAATTGTTTTGTGTCATTTTTTAAAATTCCCATTGAATGACCTACTGTAGTAAGTATAATGTTGACTTGTAATACCAAGTCACTACAAAGCTTCATCAGCGTTTAGCCACTTGTTGTTAAGGAGATCTAGCCTGTAAATAGAACATATGGTTAAAGGAATAATGTGTAGCATTTAGTGGGTCACATGTATATTACAAGGATTGGGGTATTATTAATAAGCTGGTTTGCTTTTGTTTATAATCCTGTGAAATTAGTAATTACTATGTTTTCGTTGCCAAACAATGAGCATAATGAGCCATTTTTTTTTACAAACCACCATGTTTCTACACTAGCCCTGAATTGACATATAAAACACTGGATAGTGTAGATGGGGATGTATATGTATATGTAGTTTTGCGGCTAAATCTGCATTATTGTATACAGAAAGAGATGCCTTTCTGCTTCTTAGTGGTCAAGAAATCCCCTGATGCATTTTTAAAAGAACGGCAAATGATCAGTCAGTAGTTAGAGCACAAAGCATGTATTATGCATATCACGTACTTGGCAGCGGAGCACAAAATATTCCTTTGGTTCTAATTTGGAAGCATCTCAAAATAATTGCGTCTGTGCTGCTTTGTCCGAGGTTTATCAGCCTTTTCCAGCAACATTACAGTAGTTTGAAAAAAGGCAGAATTCCGTAAACTGGAGAGAGCCGTTGCTCCTCCTTTCAGTTACCTTATCATTTCTCCTATAGCGGTACTCAACTCCTCAGATAAGGCTGCAGTGATAGGCTTCTCTCTCCCGGCGTCCTGAGCATTGTACAGCTTCAAGGTACTAGTGCATCCTTGCACCACCGCCATTATCAACACAGCGAAGGCCCACAGCTATCATTGGACACATTTAATGTTTAGTATAAAGACCGTAAAATACAGGCTAATATTGGCCCTGTTTTTCCCCAGTCACTTTGTTAGTGCCGTGAATATTCATAATTAATCTGGCGCAGTTCTAATAGATTTGATATGCCTCCTTATCGTGCTAGAGCTCGAGAGGAAGAGAGAAGCGTGTTTTTTAGATTTGAAGGGAACAAAATCCGAATTCGGCTGACCTCTTTGCCCAGGAATCATACGAGCAGAGCTGATAGTGGGAATTATTTACTCAGTAAACTGGGCAGCAGCCTGGAGCCAGAGACGAGTGGAGCATCCCCTTCTTATGGTTGCTGCTCAACTATCTCTCCCCCTTCTTGCCTTTTGATTATCGCTCCTTCTGCCCTCAAAACTACCCTCCTTTCTATGCCCCAAATGGAAAATAATCCAGTTTTCCTTTACTGCCCTCACTTAGGCAGAGCCTGACCGAAGGCCTGGTTAGCCTGCTTTGATCTGTATTCACAATATTGATAATAATCAAGAGGCCTCATCCTTATTGCATGGCTTTGCTCTAATAAGTTGGACAAGGTAGCCATTTTTTAGGCGGCTCAGCCACCAACCATGTTTCCCGAAAAAGCAGATGACGATTAGCGCACACAAATATATTGCTGTGCATCTAAAAATCTGCTCTTTGGAATAAACTGTGATAAAGAAGAGATATACTTTTAAAAAAAAATGGGGATCATCCTTCTTTAACTCCTTCTGATACACATATATGTAATAATATGTTTTTACAAAAAAGAAATACAACCAAATATCTTTATTATCTTTCTTCCTCTTCTACTTAAGTCAAGAAGAACATCATCCCTGCACTTTCTTCTAATAATATCAATATGTCTATTTGTAACCGCTCTAAAGAGGCCGTACGAGGGGCACGTTCCTATCGGCCAGCAGGGCCTCAGGTGTTATTTTAGGGTCTGCAGAAGATCGAAAGCATGTTTTCTTTTTTACACATTCCTCTTTTCCTTTCTCTCTCAGATCACCCAGATCCTCCCTCGATGTTCCGCCAACTTGCCGTCTCCCACGACTCAGTCACTCTGGAGTGGATCAGTGGTTTCGATGGTGGTCTGTTTCAAGGATTTCGTATAAGGTGAGATGTCCAGGAAGGATTTAAATGGGCTTGTATTTACATAGCAGCCCTCTCAAAGTCCTTAACGCTGTATGCCAACATTTATCCCATCAAACACATTTGCACGTCGATGGCAGAGGTTGCAATACGTGTTGACTCTTCATAATGCCTTCCTCAGGGTGAAGGTGTGAGGATGACATTCTTCCGTGATATTACAATTGTACTCAACAGTGCCCTTTGGTTGACAGATACCGTTGGGATAAGTCAGACAGCTTCCTGTACATGGACGTCTTTCCTCCAGGAGCAACATTTTTCACGGTCACCGGGCTGCAGCCCATCACCACCTACAACTTCTCAGTCAATGCCCACAATGCAATGGGAGAGAGTGGCTTTGCTGACAACAATGCAGTACTGACCATCACCACCAAGGGTCAGTTGAGAGTAACCCCAGCTTGACACCAAAAGGGCTGTGCTGTGCAACCATCTGATCATCTATAAGTCATGAGAATGAGTGTATTATGCAGAAATGTGGAATATGAGCTTTTGTTATTGCCTGTCTTTCTATGCAGAGAGGCCAGATATCAAAGAAGTCCCAACTGTTGCTGTCTCAGAGAGTAAGTGCTTTATCACAACTTGCTGCAAAAGCTCTCACAGGCAGTTGGAAATTGCTGTTTGCACAGCGGCTAGCTTCATTTGGCTAAATCATGTTAATGTATGCGCCTCCTAGGCTGGTAATGTTTGCTCTAGGAGAGCAGTTGTCATGGCACCCACCCATGCGTTTTCCCTTCTGATAGTCTTTAATCAATAAAGACACGGTTGGGCCTGTCTCTGACATATTTCTTGTCTTTTAACTTTCATTGTTAGGCATTGAGACAATGTTTCTAATATTTTCTCAAACTAGATCCAGATAGACTGCCAGCCTATTTAACAGCAGTTGGAGTCCTGCTGTTTTTTAATTCACTGGGTATCTTCTTTGGAGTGAGGTGGAAAAAAAAGCAGGGCCAGACAGGTAACCACAATCTTTTTTTTTTAATCTACCGGTGTGACCGTTTTTTCTCCATAACTCTCTGGCATTATAATTGTCCCCATTCCTCAACGGAACCCTAAAGAGATTACTCCAGTACCATGCCGCAATTGTCAGCGCAGCCTCTCACTCTCTTCTCATCTTAACTTCTTTCTATCCGTCTATCCTGTCTCCTCTCCTTCTGCTTTTTGTCTGAGGTTCTACCTGCTGCCACATTTCTGTGTTTTGTCCACATCTTTCATCCTATTGGCTTGCGTTACGTCCTCATCTCTCCTTCTGTCTCTTCATATTTGTTCTTCGGTCAAACTGTCAGGTTCTCCCTCTAATATCTTTGCTTTTTCGTTCCTTACCGCCCTCTGTTTTTTACATGTACAGCGTAGTTGTCTTTCACTCTCTAATCTCTAACTTTTTTTACTCCGATCATTTTCAGTAACTAAGCCCCCTCCCTCCTGTTTCTGTCCCCCCTGCAGGGGCGATAGGAGGCAGTACGCCGGATGGAAAGAAGAGTGAACATGGGGGGTGAGTTAAGGCCCTTCAGTAGAAGTAATAAAAAAGACCCACATCCAATCCACTTTAAGAAGTCAAAGACTATTGGCTGAACCGGCTATTAAAAAACTGCCAGGCATGCAAAAGCAGAAGCCTCTGTTAATATCTGCTCGTATTAGTGTCACCAAACTCACACCACAATCCTTCAATGAACCTGCACATGAGCCACATGAAAAAAAATGATTGTTAACAATTTAATGAATGCAGTAAACAAAATGCTGTGTGCTGAGTCTTTTCTCCGTCGTGTTTTCAGCATCTCTGGTCGTTCACATTGTGGATCAGGAAATGAGGAATAAATCAGGAAAGTTAACAAGCAATGACACAATCCGATCGTTCCTCGCAGGTCCGCTCAGTCGACCGACAGCAACTCCAACAAGTATGAGAGCAGGGAAAAGATCAACGCCGCAGCCCAGCGCACCCTCCTCATCGACTCTGGGTCCGAAACAGACAGCCATGTCTACGAGAGCTATGCAGCGGTAAGAGCGGGAAAGAGGAGGAAGAAAGGAAAGAGAGGGATGAGACAAAGAGAAAAGAGCTGCCGAGAGACACAGAAGGGCTGAGTAAACAGACGGGGGGGGGGGAAAGAGGTGAGACGGTGGGTGATGGGATCTGACAGAGAAGGAAGTGGAGAATTCAGCCATAACAGGGAAAATGGATGAACTAATGGACCCTTTAGATGTGCATAGAGATGGAACAGAGATCAATACCTCACAATTAGCATTCAAAATGCATATTGATCCCCCTGAGAAATGATCATTTTGTACATTAAAAAAGCCAACGAGGATCTGAACCTTGAAGAAAATTGTTGAGCGTGGTAGAAGGAAACAGATATCTGCTGTCTGGATGGGGTGTAATGAAACCTCAAATCCCCACGGAGGATGCTTTGCCTTTCCCCTCATTTGACACAGTAAACCACTAAGCTTTGAAATTACCAAAGAAACAAATTCAACATCTCCCTCTTTTGATATCTAGCCTTGAATGCAGAAAGTTTTGACGTATTGGACCTGCAGCCTGATATAAGGTTTTTATCACAGTGTGAAATACAAAAGAAAATATGGTTTAATCTTCAGGCTGATGATAAAACAATGCAGAAGAACGGGCCTCCGAGAATTCCCTTTAACCCCCTCTGCTGTGATGCAACACATGTGGCTTTGTCATTTACCTAAAGTTACATAAGCCAAGGCTAATATTATACATATCTCATCTGTCTTTCTAATTGCAGGAAACTTCCCATCGTTATTACCCCACTGGTGACTACATTCCGCCTCTGAGTCCACTACCTGAGGAAATGCGTAGGCTCGGTGAGACACAAACATCCCTCAGAGTAAACAAAGCACCTCGTTTTCAACATATGAAACAGTCCCATTTCAATTTATTGTTATTCTTTCAACTTGGCAGTTTTTTTTCAGATTTATCTTATTGTTAACTACAATTATTCATATGTTGCCTGTGTGTTTCCTTATAACCTTCAAGGGGTCACCCAACTCCCTGTGGATTCTCAAAGCCATCTGTATGAAGACGTGAGAGACGGGGATCTGTACCAGGACATCCTGTCTTCCCCTCTTCCTTCCCCTTCATACTCGTTTGACCACCGATTGCATCAGGAAAGGAATATGTGGAGACTACCAGGCTACCCTCAGGTCTGCAAAAAACAAACCCACCAACCCACGATGAGCTCCTGTTTGATATATCATTTACATTTGAATGCATCACAAAGGTAATTTTTCCTGAGATGCAATCTGTCACCCAGCAGGCAGCTGAGAGAGTCGGGGACGTCCGGCAGCCGAGGAGAGAGTCGGATCTTCCCTTTGAACTGCGAGGCGAATTAGTCTAAAATGAGAAGGTCAGAGCAGACAAATACACTATGACAGAGTTTCTGGTTGAACAGTACTCGTCACTATAGCAGATATTTAAAACAAAATTCTTTGAATTGTATTGCACAAGTCACATTCAATTTACCTCTCATGAAAATGTCATATAATATATTTCTCTCTCTGATTTTATGTCTCTATTGTTTATATTCCTCAGCATGGAAAGCCGAAGAAGCCAAACAGAAGAAAATTACAATATAAACATTATATGTATACATTTAAGTCATGTCTTAAATATCAACATACATCTCCCTCTGTTGTCTTGGACCTCTCATTGTTTTTTTCAACTTCACCCTTGTTCTAGTTTTTTTTGTTGTCCTGCAGGTGGAAATTAATTTAGAGACAACAATTGAACTGACAAAGATGTTTTTCGCCTGGAGGACGACAGCCACTCACTGTGGCACTGGGGCAGAAGCAGCACACGCTCACATTGTCACCCAAACACACAGCATCATGTGCGCTGTTAACATTCTCCAGATTGCGCCCCCCCCCCCGACACAAAGAGTTTCAAAGTTAGTCCCTGGGAATCCTTGCAATGGGATTGTACTGAGTAGTATTTAGCATGGTCATGTCTTCAGGATGTAAAGCCATATCTGGGGCCAGACTGTAATCCTATTTTCTCTTGGATTGAAGCTCAGCTCACAGTATTTGTGAGAGAGAGAGAGAGAGAGAGAGAGAGAGAGAGAGAGAGAGAGAGAGAGAGAGAGAGAGAGAGAGAGAGAGAGAGAGAGACTAAGCTGCTGCTACAAAGCAATTCTTCTCCTCATTTGATTTTCCATAGTATAGTGTCACATTCCGGCCTGCAGTTTCCAATAATTACAATCTGTATTCAGAGAAAACTTTCCCAAACTAAAGTTGCTTTATACTAATTATAAAATCTAGGCAACACGACCCTTTGGAACAACTTTCCTTGTGATTAATCTAATCGTAATCAAGATATTTCCCAACTCAAGATATTTTTTTCTCTGGACTAAAGTCAGAACACAAGAAAAGATGGATGGTATTTCCTTTATTACAATAACAAGGTCTGAGTTCTCTGTGCCTTTGTGTAACTTTGTCTTCTAATGTTCACTGTGCGTAGATCATAAACCTCTTCAAACTTTGCATTGGCTTCCCTGTTCTCGCTGTCTTGTGAATTACACAAATAGCGACTGGGCTTGCATGCGTACACACGGGCGTTATTTATACATCCGAGTTCTGCTTCCAGCTTCTGCTTTTCCCTGGAGCACGATTCGTCACATCAGTCTCAAAAAAGGAAGTCAGCGAAGGCAGCACATATAGCTCAGTTAGACACACACATGTATAACAGAGGGGTATAATATGAAATTATTGTTCCCCAATAGAAATGTCCCATTTTTGATGAAGACGGATGTGGTCTGGCTCAGGACAAATGATTGTACGTGTTGTTACTGTACAACACAAAATAAATATTTACTCTGAGAGGTTACATTACGACCTATAATATTCCGCCTCGCCAATGGCCTGACTGCCTTGAGATAAATCCCAATGTTTCACAAAGCCGTGTTCAATTAGGCTGGCGATTCTCCATCAGGAGCTGTCAAGGTATGTTCGTCTCGTTACTGAATAATTGTTTTAGTTCCTGTCAAGATTGACTGCTGTGTTCGTACCGCAGCATGTTCCTGATACATCATTACAGCTCAGGCAAGAAGAGTAATCTACTAAACTGCAGGCTTGGCAGCTCAATCCTGTACGTCAACTTTTGTTTTCCCTCACGTAAATGTTTTGATATGATGCGTTGGGGATCTCGAGGGAGCTTGATCATTCAGGCTACGGGAGTGCACAATTAAGTAAAAAGAAAAAAACAAATAAGAATCTTTAATTACCTCAGCTCTCAACAGTGTTTTTATATCCTTTTTACCCCACTGCTTTTGTTTTTTTTTGGAAAACAAAAAAGAAATGGAACAATACTCCTCTATCACCTTTAACGGGTTGTGCTACCCGTGGGGAGCTGACTAAAATGTAACTCCCATTTCCGCAAACCGTGTCTTTTCCCTCATTATTTGGATTCTGATCATATGAAATCAAAAAAAAAGAAAAGAAAAATGCAACCACAGGTTTTACAAATTAGAAAACAATTTCACCAGCAGTTATTCTGACTCACGTTGTGGCTGTGATCTCCTGTTGTCTGTAATTTACCCTCCAATGTGGAAGAAAGAATACAACTAAATAAATATAACAACAATCCATGAAAGATAACGAGGCGAGAAAACAATTCATGATGAATTCATTGTTAATTTTGATAAGGGCAGATCTGAGAGCACATTGAAACTGAAAGAGCATTTTAAATTAAAGATAAGAAAAAATCTTGAGTTATGGATTTGTATTATTAATAAAACAATGCACACGTACAGTCCACATTATTCCACACTGCATTATTAAGTAAAATTAAAATCTTTCTTTTCTGGTCTCATTCAAACCTGACTATATAATCTGCTTGTTCATGTGTAAGTACATTTAAATTGTGCCTCTCATCCATCATCTCACTCATTGAGTTGCGCATTCACTCCCACTCCAACACAAGCATATAAAGATGACAAAAAGAGAAAATTAAGTTATTAAAAACAAATAGAAATCAGACATAATGTACAAATACATTTTACATTGCATTCATAAATCACTGTCTGAAATGTGCTTTCAAATGATAATCTACACATTAATGTTACCTTGTCAACCTTTATCCATATATATAAATCAATATTGTCTGATGATTTGTAATCAATAAAAAAGCCCAGCTAGAATGATTGGATGGAAAAAATAGAGAAATGATATTGAAGTAAGTGTTGACAGATTAATGTTCTAATGATATTTGTGCACAAGCAAATGGGATTGGTTACCCATCACTTGTCAGGCTGCTGCTAATAATGTGATTGACTGAAAGCATAAAATTAGCAGAGTATTAGCCAATCAGAGGCAGAGTAGAGCCGATCATTTCCTCGTCATCCTTGGAGAAGTTAATTTGACTCTGTTTTCTCTCAGCTAGCTCTGTTAGCACTGTTTCCATTGTTTGCGTTGTTAGCGCCGTTAGTCGCCGGCTCAGCTATCGCCATGTTGAGAGCCCTGTGGAGGCAACCACCCAATCATGTGCTATGCTCTTAATTTGGAATTTACCACCTTTTAAAGATTGTTTTTCAAATGGAGGTAACAATGTATTTATTGAAATGACATGTGTAAGCTGATCCACAGCACTCTGAACAATGACTGCCCTCTGCTTGTGTGGATGAATTGCAGGCTTTGTCTGCTGTAACAGCGAGATTCATCCTCTTCAGTTGAGTGATGCTGTTGTGTCAAAACACACACACACACACACACACACCAATTGTTGAAGACTGTCGCTAAAAAACCTGCCATTCGCGTGAAACACATGGAGTGATGGATGTATTTGTGGAAATATGTGAGGTAATATTTGAATTAAATGTTATATAATAATAACTAAATATATATATTTTTTAAGAAAGACAATTAGGTATTTAAACTAAAGAATATACAGCCTTACTTTATTTTGTTTATCAACAGTTTCTCATTACAACAAGGTCCCAACAAGGAAGCCGTAGAGAAGTTTTACAGGTTGTAGAAAGAGACCATCAAAGACACACAATAAAAAACAGCGGAAATAAAGTAGAAGAAGAAGCCGCTGTACTCAGACTGTGGGGGAGGGGGAAATACTGCAAGCCACAGAACGAGGCCACGGCACGACAAAAAGTGGGTGAGCGAGAGACGGAAAGCCTGGAACAGAGTTTGCGACAGTTGAGTGGGGAAGTAGTGATGACAAGCACATGGGTGTGGTGGGTGAGCAGCCTTTCACAAGTGACATACAGAGGAAAGCACCGTCATAATGAGGATGTGGAAGAATCTCTGGACTCGTGCACCTCACAGGATGGACACCACGGTAAGCATGATGGCCTGGATGCACGATGACGTATAAGATGGCGGAGGGGTGTTTTTAGGGAAGCATATACTACAGAGAGATTGATGGAGGGTGACAGACAAACGGATGAGCGGACAGGCGGAGAGTGAGTTGGAGTGCCAGATGTGACAAACAGGCGGGCAGGTCAGGAGGAGGGACGGACGCCTGCAAAGCCCAGAGAGAAACAGGCCTCGTTTTTGACATATGCTCTAGTGAAATTAGGAGTGGCATGACCTGCTAATCTGAGCTGTCGCAGCTCGTGACGGCCACAGACGTTCACCTGTCACGCTGTTCCATGCCCCGAGGATGTGATGCCACCGAGATAGGTCAAAGATCGAGATTCTTTTTCTCCTGTGGGTGGATTCCAGCTGAGCTACTGGCCCAGACTTTCATCCGCCGCGCCATCCGCCTCTGCTGCGTACCTGCTTGGCAGCTGTTGTTTTTTGTATTGCTATAAAACTTGCAATGTTGGACAGTTTTTTGCGTACCGGTGTCTGTGTGTAGTGTTTTGTTTCAAGGTAGTGGCAACATGTTGTGAGGGGGAGGAGAGAGTGTGTCTCACCAGTAGGCCTACAGGATTTCCATCACGGTAAAAAGAGCGGTTTTGACACGTCCTTCAGTCCCACTTTTTTAATTGGTGACAGTAGCAAACTTTTTTTATTGAAGCTGGACGAATAGTTCAATGTAGACGTGCGTGGGAGGATTGCATATGCAATGTGCAGCTTCTTTTTGACAAATGAGTTTAAAAATGAATAAATAAATAAGGGTTTATGATATGTGTGTCTAACATTCAAAGTAGTAATGTTTTTTGGTCGTGCTGCGTGAGGAGGGTGGGAGAAGGTGTCTGTCTGCTTTATGAGGAAGGAGAGGCGGCCACGTGGAACCAAACCTCAATGATCGCAACTTCCTTCCTAGATTTGCACTGCACAAAACGTGAATGCTCCTTTGCTTCAAACCTTTTGATGAACCATTTAGCGTATGTTCACTTTGTAATAATTCTATGGTTAAACAAGTGTTAAGATTATAACGAGATGTACCTAAACATTGTCTTTCTTTGTGCTGAAGAGCACATGTTTCATCTGCATGCTGTGTATCTGAAATTCAACTTATATCAGTTGAGATACATCTTTGTTTTTACTCAACTCACCTTATTCTTTTTGTTGTCTTTCAGATTTATTCGACCCAGTTGGCCTTCTTCCTGTTTGTCATGTTTAATGGTGAGTGTATTGAGTTTATAGCGAGTCTATTTAACTGAAATTCCAGAGAGGGATCAAAAGGTTAAATTCAAACCAAATACAGGTTTTCATCCACATGTTATTATTGACACATGAAAGATTTGAGTGAGACCTCCTACTGCAGACCTTTAAGTTCAAGTTCCACGCACACGGGTTCGTCAAAGTAGTCGGAATCACAGCGTTGGTCTCAGAAGGTTTTGTAGAGATCCAGCATTAATTAAAAAGTGCTGAGAGAGTAAACGGACAACGGCCTCTCTGTTCCGCAGTCTCACACAACAATCCAGCTCTGTAGCCAGAGGTTTCGTAAGAGCCACTTCATTGTGTGTGTGTGTGTGTGTGTGTGTGTGTGTTCCTGCTCACGGGACTTTAGCTGTGACATCATCTCTGTCCTTTTGCGTGGCCTCTCGCCCAAACATGGTCAGACACTTGCAGGTCCGAATGCCTCTCAGCATTGTGCAAGCAAATCAAAGGGGAAAACAATACTGCTCTTTGTTCTTGCTGTAAAGTTTGCTTTATCAAGGCCTCACTGAGAGGCTTCATCACAGACTTTTCTGTGATCAAAATGTGTCTTATACCCTCACAGTGACAAGGGCTCAAATTCCTACAACAGCCAATCAAATGCCGACCGTCAGCAACAACATGACAGCAACAACGCTCGCCACTCTGGCTCTTACAGGTGAGGCACTCGTGGCGATCTACTTTTGTAAAATCTTCGGTCTTGATCTCCTTTTGTGGTATTAGTTTCACGTGACTCGGTCGCTTTCTTGATGTTACAGGAGGAGACGTGGGAAGCAGAGTCACCAGAGATGCAAACTCCTCTTTGCCATCTGTCAATAACCACACAACCCCGTCAGAAAGGATGACGACAAAGTTTACACGCGCTCCAGGTAACAATGTGCACCGACTCCCTCACGTTTGAACTCCCAATCATTTGTTTGGGCCATTGAGGTTTTAGCTTCTTGTCAAAAGAAAAGGCTTTCATTAAGATTCATGCCTTTAAAACGTTATGAGGTACTTCAAATATGTTAAACTGTAAAGAGAAGTTTTTTCCCCAGCGGGGGAAAGAGGGAGTACCAGATTGAGAGAACCAGAGCGCACTAAAGTGCATCGTTTCCTAAGAGAGTCATTACACTGAAATATTTAAAAGTACATTTAAAAAGTGAGTTTAACAAAGAAATGCACCTGAATTGACTTATACATGGACACATATGGCAAAAATAAGAAAGAAAATCAAATTTGGTAACTTGTTTAAAATTATGCTTTTGCATTATAAACCTGTATATTAAATTATTTATATTAAATACACAGCAACTAAAAAAGGAGATTTTAATGTTTGTGTTCTTGATTTCTATGTTTTTCAGCATCTCCGGTGACATCCTCCCCATACATAAGTGTGAAACCCACTAAAAACGGAGCCCGCAAAGAAGTGGCCTGGGGTACCTCAACATTTTACTACTCCATAGTTACCTTGAATGCCACAGGCATTGCGTCTGTATTGTTATCTCATGGCAGACTGGCAGTATCATAATTCCCTGTCTTCCAAACAAAGCCCGCGGCGGAGTGTAAGAACACAGCACCTCACTTCCTGTCTCGCCAGCAGATTAATGCCTGATTGTACCATATGCAGGAAGAGATACGATACGCGCGTGCCCGTGCTGTGCCGGCTTACCTTAGGTAGCGTTTTATTATACCATCAACAGCCACGTCAGCGGGGCCACTAGATCTGGCATGCTATCTCAGACTGTTGCTCCCTGGTGATTGTCCCTCTCTTTTATTCTTGGAGAAAAAAGTTATTAAATTATTTCAATTCCGATTTTACTTCTTATAGATCCGAAGTGGGATGAAGATTTCATCTACGGTGAGAAGCTACATATGACACAGAGTTATTTTTTATGTTCATGTCTTTGGTGTCTTAAGTGCTTGACTCATGTTTTACGTGCACAGATTATGAGTCCCTGCGCTACGCTGGACTGTCCATTGCAGCGGTGCTTTTCATTGTGGGCATCATGGTCATTGGCTGTAAGTGGGACTCCAAAAACACATTTTTGTGAAGCACTTTGATTACTGTATATTCAACAATCCTTCTCACTTGGATCATCTCTAACTAGGTGGCAGGGCCTGTCGGCTGTGTAGACGTCACAAAAGGTCACCAAAGTGAGTACTGGCAGCTTTTTTATTTCATTCAGTCTAGTGGATGTTCAAATTTTGTATTTTTTCAGTGTTTGAGGGTTGCATGATTAGCACACGTGCTGAATAGTTTAAAACAATGCAAGCTGACGTGTGAATGAAGGGTAGCAGTGCTTATGTCGGGCTCTTTGTCAGGAGAACTGCAGTTGAACGATTGAAGTCATTTATATCACAGTCTGCTGGATGATGTAGGGCTAAGAATTATTATTCATTTCAGACGCATAATAGCTCAACAGAATGTTGGCTAAAATGTCTGGTATGATCAATAGATCAAAAATATGATATAATTGTTGGCTGAAGCCACATCTTTAATTGTCCTTACTGTGGTGTGTTTGCTGTGATACATGAAATGGATTGCTTAACCACTGTTTGATTCCTTAAATAGTTTTGTCTGTTTATTTTCCAGATCATATTGAGCTTTTTGATGAGAAAAATCTCACAGTGTGCACATTTTGACGCAGAGCTGTGAGAAGTCAACCAGGAGTTCATCCAGAAAAAAAACTAACCCAGCACCATGGTTGAAAAAGTAAAATGACTGACTATATGTTGCTTGGTAACAAGGTCAAAGAAAAACACTAGACATAGAAAAAAATGTTCATGCTGACGAGTGAGAAAAAGTTGAACCACCCACTTAATCTTTGTGTAACATCATTTCTATACTTAGTGAAACTGCACTGAAAACGGATTATTTGTCTTTGCAAATAATAAGGAGATTATTCCCATTTAATAACACTTTCAAACCACGTGTTTCTAATGTTGTTAGACATTAACAACATTAGAAACACGTGTTTCTAATCACCTTTTTTATTGTATAACTGAGCAGCCGTAGGCAGTGGCTCACAGCCAGGATTCTATTAAACACTTCCCTCTCCTGATAGATAGTAGACGCTCTTTACACTTTCATCTCAACGAAAACGTGATGCTTGCAAGTCAGTAGCGTTATTATTATGGTTATCATTGCATAAATGACATCAAATGATCTGGACAATAAACGGGGAAAAAACTTTGTATGACTGATTTATTTTCAAAAGAACACAGAGTTCAACATATCTATATAATGTACAATAGTACTAACTCTTCTAATTGCTCTCAAGACAAAATCAACAAGAGAGAAGATAAAAACGGAATTGATACATGATTTGACATTACTACAAATAGTTTATTGCGAGCTGGTTGGTTATGTATTATATACTTTGTATACAAAGATAGTATGAAAAACGTACATTCAATATTAAGTTCAAATTCAAACTGTTTTTGCTCCAACAAGACACAAATATTTGACATAGAAAAGCTTTCAACTTTTAACTAATTCCCACCACAAATTGTTTTACGTAGAAATTTATAAATGAAAAGTGGAGAGAAGAAATCACCCTGTAACAACAAGAGTACAAAAAAGACCACTTGGTCAAATATATTTCTACGTTGAGAGACACGATACAAATATCAGTAAATCTGTAAATACATACAATATATTAAAAGCTGGAATGACTGAATAAGGTCTGACAATGTATTTCTGCAGAGGTTCTGAAGGCTTTGTGCGGTGTGGCTCCAGAAAACACAATTAGACAATTACTAGACAAGGAAACATCTTGGTAAAATAAAAAAAAAAATAAGTGAAATCTCTCAACCGCCGCAAACTGCATTATGTTGGTTTTACAGTTGCGGTACTGACTGACCGAAAGATAGTACTCTTAACCGATGGTGGGGGTAACCCGGGTAACCCAGCTCTGCTCTGAGCCTGGACACACATTAAGGGGAAATAGTTATAATTTGCTTTTTGGACTGTATGACGTGACTTATATGACTACTTTGAGCTGATTGCTTGCATTTTTATGCATTTCTAATAAAATGTGTTTTAAAACAGCCTTACTGCCCATTTATGTCCAGGCAGAGGGTGTAATTCATTCAAACACCCACAAGCGGTAGTCATTGCAGACTGTACCCTACTGAGTGCGCCTTTTTTAAGTGTTTGGTTGCATTTTCTGAATATGTTGCAGTTTTTCTAAATGCTAATGACATATTTCTTTGTTTACTTGAGTTTTGTCAAACGTTTTCTGAAGCTGGAGTACATAAAGCCTTTATGGACAGTGCATGCACGGACAAAAAAAACCCCAACATAACCTCAATGCAAAGAAATAAAAGTTTAACATCTACATCTGTTACACTAACAGAAGTAGCGGTAATGAAAGACATAATTGAGTAGATTTGGTGACTCTCAGGAAGCAGGCTGGACCAAACATTGCATTTCTCTGTATTGTTTTTGCTTTCTCAATTAAAAAAAGAAGAGGCCTTGAAAGAAAATGAAAAACCAAATGCGATTTGTTTTTCTAACAGAAACAGAAATGTTTTGAATTGTAATTTCTGTTAAATTTTACTCTCTTTGAAATGCTGACAGATATTCAAGGCTCATTGGGTAATGCTATACTTTTTAGAAATGACACATACTGCACACACATTGCTGAATACAAACAGTAAAACACATGCGCAAACAATAATTGCCTCAGTTAATTTGTTTCATGCATCATTCAACGCTTCAGCACAAATCTATAGCTCCTCCAGACCCGGAAGAGGACGTGACTCTCAAGCCCTCAAGTCTGGCTGAACTGGAGCCAAGGCCTGTCCAGAGATTAGCTACAAGATTTAATGGAAGCAAAGTGAGATCCTGCTTTGAAAATTCCAGTGTTTAACCCCATGTACCCCCTCTGAAGCTCATTCTATTACACGTGTCCTCACAAAGCCACCAATAGAATACTGTCACGTTGAACTGGGGCAAGTCCCGTTTCCATACAACATTTGCTACACAAAAGTTCCCCCCTCTTATTTGGAACAAATAAGGCAACCAGAATCTTAGGTTCCTGGAGAGAAAGCTTTTTTTCTCGGTCCATGATTGATTTCCATTCAAATGAAAACAGAAAAGCCATCATGCTCCACGGCATTGTTTGTGGCATTGTTCGTAATTTTCCCAATCATCTCCATCTTTATTTGATTTGTGAGATTGTATCCCTCACTTACACCCGGCTTCTTTCTACCAGTATAAAACTTCTGACACCTGTATTTATAATCTGCGGGACTAAAGCGAACCCCTTTCAAAAATGAGAAAACCTCATTCATTGCAGCCAATTAATCAGCTGCCCTGCAATAATGTTCAGACTGGCTATTTCCAATTGTTTCTCTTTTTCACTGTGGTGGAGAAGCTTTTATCGTCCCTTTGCACTGCCATCCATCATTGCAAATGGGCCAGGAACAGAAGCCGTCAGAGAAGTGAATGGAAAAATGACTTGAGGTCCAGCCCGGCTTAGCATGGCTTCCCTTACTTATTGACCATTTCTCACCGGTTCTTTGGGGTTTTTCAACAAGCCCTAAATCAAACGCAAATGTAGTTTTACTGCATAGCTGGTGGGAATAATTTCTTGTTTCAGGTGGTAAGAAAAAGGGAGAGCTCTGGCTGTGCTAAATTATCCCTTTTAACAAAAGAAGCTTTAAGCCATATTCACTGGCTTTGATTTGGATTCCTCAAATAGAATCCAATTAGAAGGTTTGAATGTGTTCCAAATGGCCCTGGATAAATTGCCTATATGTGGGGCATAAATGGATGCGACAAAGACCAGAGTATACAATAGTAAAAAAAAACATTGCATATGTATTGATAAGAGCAAGTAATGAACTGAATGGTGAGATGCAGGCTGCTGTGCAAAGAAGTCTAACTGTCTGAGGGAAAGGATAAGAGATGACATTCAGCCCGGTGCATGGCTCCTCTCTCCCCTGTTATTGAAAATGCTGCTCCACCAGGAACTAGATGGCCTCTTTCTGGTCCTGCTCTGCAGGCACGAAGTAGATCCTAAAGGGAGAGAGGTATAGGACCCAGGAAGGGAGTACAGGGGTGGGGAGGGCAGGGGCAGATGTATGTCACCTTCAAGATATGTTCAGGCTCTTTTTTTCTTTTAGTTTGTCAGCAGAAAGACACAAGAAACAACAACAATTTCAGGAAACAACACGTCTGATTCATTCGGCAGGGCTCCGACAGGTGTACAGCGCCACTGCACCACCTCAAAACACAGCTCATCCCCCAGGTGGGACTTCTAAACCTGGCAAGGCGCTGTTGATCCAACAAGCCAAAGGTTGCTGCGTGATTAAGGCCTTTTTTCAGCGGCGCGATCAGTCGGCACCAAATACTGCCGGAGCTGACTGCCGCCAGTAATCCTCCAGGAGGAATTTAACCCATGCAGAAGGCATTGGTTCGACTGCTCCAGAATGTGCTGCCGCTTCGGGATCTCAATGGTCTAACTTGAACTCCGTGACCTCTCTAAACCCACCCTGCAGCTCATGCAGTGCTACTGCACCCCAGCAGAAAGGAAAGTGATCGGTCCGCAGAAAGCATTCCTGGCTGGCCAACTGTGGTTAATGATGCAAAGTGGAAAGCGGTTGCGAAAGGCAAAGAGAGGGAGTCTCCGTGTAACTGGTTTTGGCAGTTCTGCGGACCGAGTGCTGTTGATTGTGTTCGTGACGCCAGCATCACGTGTGCGGGACGGTGACTTTTCTTCTGAGCAGAGTCATCTAGTCAGGCCCCAGTTCACGAGGTAAGCTTTGGGACAAGTAAGGTCCTGTCCCGTTTGTCCCTACCCAATGGCACTATGTCAGCGCTATTGTTTGATTGCTAACATGGGAAGGGTTAGAGGTGTGGAGCGTGCAGTGGTGGCAGCGGAGGGCCTCAGGCTGTGACTGATTGCTCTACAAGTCCAGGCGGGCTTAGATGGGTGGGTGCCAGTTATGTTTTTTCCACCCGAGTGTTTTGTTTTTAATCTGATTTTGATGCCGTAGGACGAGGCTGGGTTCATTGGCGTGGCAGCAGAAGGGCTGTTACCCAACAGACGGGTTCTGTCACCTGCAGGCTGACTTAACATAAAGTGGAACGTACATCTCTCAAATGGCAACTTTTAAGTGAAAAAAATGTGACCTTACCCTTGCTGTCGATTGTGCAAGCGGCGCCTTACCAGCACTACAGCTGCAGGAAAGAATAATGAAAAAAGGTCACGGCCGTACAAGAGAAAAGTTCATATTTGCTTAGGGATTAAAAGCTTTACAAGGCACACAAGGACCAAAGAGATTCCAGCCCCACACTGGTGGGATTTACCGCAGTGCATTTATCAACTGTGGAAATTACACAGAAATGATTTCACGTAAAACTACGTTATGTCAAAGCAAAACACAAAAGACTTACTGATTATTACAACAGCTGAAAGAATCAGTGCGGCCACAGCAACAATAATGATAATCATGGTCAAATGATCTAAAAGAAAGGAAAGAAAAGTAAGTTAATACAAATAGGTGATTTTTATACATGTACTGTATAACTGAAATACACATCTCACCTGCTGCTTCTTTTACACCCGCAACTTCACCTGGACTCTCGCCATCCAGATCTCTAGCTACAAAAAAGAAGGAATGGAATTAAGCATTGGGACACAAGCTTTTGTCTCCAAAAAGAGGCTTCGGGAGAACCTTGCAGATCCTGCACAGAGGCTGCTTGTCCAGGAGCCGACTGCCCACTTCCAAACAGATCTGTAATTCTATCAAGTGTCCATCAAAGCGAAGACGAGGGGTGACGGAGACAGGCGTGGAGAGAGAATGCCAATGTTGATTAGCTGACCGGCAGAATGGTGGAGATGTCGATGTGCTCATTGGCCTTTTAGCAGGATCCACAGGGCCCCTCCAGGGAGCTAATTGATTCCATTCAGGGCTTAATGGTTGTGAGGAGGGAAAGCCAACAGGGGCCACAAACTCACACATTTCACTGGACTGGAGCGACCTATACACAATGCTGACTTACTGAGGCCGTAACCTTCACACAGGTCTCTTTTGAACCGCTGCCGTTACAGTGTTTATGGGCGTGATGCAAAAGTAACTGGAAAACGATTTTCTCTCTCTTTAAGACTCGCGAGGACTGGGGTACACTCACATTCCTGGACGAATAAATCCTCATCATCAATGATCGCCCCAATACCTGTGGGGCAAAGGAGAAATCAGCTGCTCACACACAGTACAGAAATACATGTTCTACAGTGTGAGTTATTTCCAATAAAAATAGTTATTCTACTGTGCAATAGTCAGGAAACCTTTCATTTCTTGGAACTCTATTGAGTAAAATAATTGACTACTATATACAATAACAAAGAATTACATTTGTACACAGAAAAGGATAACCCATTTGAAAGGCAATAACAAATCTGAAAACAAAAACACAACCAAAACTGTGAGTTAAAAACAACCTGAACCTGAAAATCAGGAAGAAAAACCAGTGAGAAGGGGAAGTTTTCAGTCACACGAAACCATGCAACCACGTGGTGCACTTGTGTAAACTGAAGGTTGTGGATATGATTTAGAATTGAAATATATAGTGTGGGGTATTTTTAAAGCTATTTAGTTTGACATGACATCTGTCTGGATTTACCTGTGACATCTGTAAATGACTTAATACACTGACCCACTGAACTCACCTGAGGTCAAAGAAGGACAACGTACACATATCGAAACAAGCCACGTGCGGCAATAATTACTTGCAAATCAAATTAGCAAAACCTGTTGTTTAAAGGCGTTTGTAAGGATGCACTACATACCTCCATCTGCAGATCCATCAGTGTCTTCTGAAACAGCTGCAAAAAGGTTGCAGAGTTAGAATACATTACAAGCAGTTATTAAAAGGTTAACATTATTCACCAGACTGCTGCATTCAGAGGACTTTACTGCACAAAAGCTATTCGGGCTACAGTGAGTTTAATGGCACACTTTGTGTGTAAACCGTCTGTCCTTGAATCGCAATTTTACAGCGTTAAAAATACTGTGAGTGCAAACATGTGTCTGCACTTTCTGTGCACTTTCTGTGCAGACACATGGGTAGGTTAGGAAAGCATGCCGACACAGTGATGCACACACCCTGATTAGATGTTTATCACCTGAAGGCGTCACACAGAGATGAGAACATACCAGTAGCAGCTGGCAGCATCAGCAGCAGACCAAGGAACACCAATCGCATCATCTTCAAATGCTGCCGGGGGAAAAGAAAACAAGATAAAAATATCTGCTATTAATATTCAGCCACTGATGTGTGTGGAAACTTGGCTGTTTTGGTTTTGCGATAGGGTGAGACGGAAAGGAGCAACGCTGTCTGTTACTGCGGCTTGTGAAGCACTTTGAGTTTCAGGATCACTTAAGGCTAGTCAGTGGAAAACCATTTACCGAAGTCCTTCCGCAGTTTAAACTGGTGAGCGTGTGCACGTCTAGATAGTAATCTGAGATGGGTCAGTTACTGACAGCCTTATTTTCCATAGCGCTCAGCAGAATTCAGTCAAAGTCAGCTTTGAATAAGTGTCTATTCAACATAACCCCCCCCCACCCCCACCCCCCCACTCTCCTCCCTATCACGCTCCCACCGAACACACCCGGGTTCTGTGCCAGCCTTTGAAAAAACAAAGTCTCCAATGATGTCCACTGACAAAAACTATTTTGGGTTTGTAGTGTAACAAACACTGTTGTTGTATTGTCGTTCTTCAGGCAGAATCTCACTACTTCCTGATGGCACAAACGCCACCTCCGCTCCCCACCACATAGATGCGAAGCACAGATGTTCTTGGCTTGCAAACAAAGCCCCAGCTGTATCCCACACAATGTGAATGCAGATATTTTTGAAATGGGAAAACATGGGAATGACCTCTCCTCCACTCCAGGCCCCGGATGAAGCCTCTTTGGTCCGATTTAGCCATTGAGCTTGGCATGGGATCAGGAACCAGTCGTCATGCAATATTTGATACTCTCCTATTGACCTTTGTTCCAAATGTAGCTGGTCATTGTTAGCCGTGTCCATTGTGTCCTTGTTTTCCTTAGTAGTAAATGACTATGTGGAAAGAAATGAAGTGACCCCCATTGTTAAATTGCGGGGCTGTGAGGGAAAGCAGCAAATCCTCGCTACAAACCCCCACAGAGCAGTTTCAAACTGGTTCATACTTATTACTACAATTTAAGGAAGTGGGTTATGTTTACTTTAAGGCGAGAAAATTGTAATTCCCATATTTGGTGAAAGGAAGTGAAAAAGATAAGCTGCGTGGGCATTATTAAGATTAGTCCAAATCAGTTAATTCTTTACATTTGGTATTTAACGTTCTATTAAAAGCAAGGCATCGGGAATGTGGCCATGAACTGTAATCTAATCTAAAAAGGCTGCCATCATATTCACAGTCTAAAACGTCTATGCGAGACAAATGTCCACCCTGTAGGGCCGACACGAGGACGATACCCGCCCAGTCTACAACAAGTTAAATTAGCAGAAAAGCATTAAGATCTATTTCTGTTGATTATATTAAATGATGCTAATCACACAGCTACGGCTAATTGGATAGGGACTGTAGAGTGGGCTGTTCTCGCCTTTTGGAAAGCTGCAATAAATCTCTCAATGCAACAACCCAAATAAAATCCCCTTCTGTATCCAATTTGCTTTTCAGAGTCGCTTTGGGTGAAATAATAAGCTGATCCAATTCAGAAATATTTTTCAACCCAGTCCACTGCCTCCGTACCAGAATGGCTCCTGATGCTCGTATCATTTTTCAAATTGGGTAATATATTCTTGTACATTTAAATGTCGGTTGAATGTTCTTTTTAACACCATACCCAATTTGCAACCTGTGGCACGGTTATAATAGCAGCTGACTGAAGATGCAAAAATGACCGGAAGTAAACGTGGAAACTATAACACTGGACTGCATCGATGCAAGAAAGTAATACACTGTGATGTTGCTGGAGGGCGAATTGTCTCCCTGACACAACTCTCCTCTGACAGGTTTAACCCTGAACATCATACCTGTCTGGCCAGCACAGCCCCCACCCTAAATCCTGTTTACCAGGTTTAATTGTGAATGATGTACACCTCTCACTCCTTCAAACCTCCCCAGTACAATTTACATCAACAAAATACATACAGAAACGGAGGTTGGCTACGTGTAGATAGTCAGAACTACTTCCAGTCTGCCTTATCTGTTCACACTGATAACAGACCTCTGCTCAACCGCTGTGCATCACTGACAAGATTTGGATGACAATCACTAACTTGCAAAGTTATTGATGCAGCCTAGTGAGTTCATACCAAATCAAATATAATACACGTGAACAAGAAGAGTGGTGAGAGAGAAAACAAAAAGGAGCAATATTCCTTTTTTGTTTTCTTTAACACAACAAACAAGCAAAAAGAAAAAAAAAGAGCAGAACTCACAACACCCGTACCTTGATTGATGTCATGCAGACAAGTGAACAGTTCACCATCGATAAGCAATAATTAGCACAGCTAAGCAGTTATTTCCAGTTTGTGGCCGACTTGTTGAGCATCAGGCCAAAAGGCAAACACTAAGAAAACAACTGAGAGGATATGAGGGTGTTTGACCAAACAGCTGCCACATATCCTGTATTTGCTCCACTCCTGCCCTTTCTCTCTCTCTCTCTCTCTCTCTCTCTCTCTCTCTCTCTCTCTCTCTTTGTTTGCTTGTGTACAAAAACACAAACCCTTTGAACACACAAGAACGAACAGAGAGGAGACACAGACATCAAAATGATTTTTTCCTTTTCAACTTTGACTAACTGGTAGAGCCACAAACCGATTCGGGGCCTACAGGGCCCTGAGCACGTACACCTCACAGCTTTACTTATTATCAGATTGAGACAAAGCCGTTTTTGTCTTTGTTTTGTCAACAACACTGTCCCAAAAACTTGCCAAGTCACATTTCTTTTACAGCCATATCCATTTTAAACCACGTCAAGAAACAAGCACCGCAAAATGTGGCCCCAAAAACACCTGCTAAGATAAGATGTAAAGGGTTTCAACCAATATATTGTGCACGTCCCTGAGCAAGCAGCTGCATAGCAACCCTTTTTCTGTTTGCAGACTAACGTAACAGGTCGAAAAGTCTCTCCCCAGCACTTGTGAATGGTGGACCACCTTATACACACACAGGAAGTGAGAAGCACTTCTCTTCTCACTTCCTGTGTGTGTATATATAAGGAAAAACTCAAGCCCTTCTCTCATTGACCCACCGTACAGCAATAAGTCTCTCTGCATCAGGGACACTCCAAGAGCGGCAAGTAAATAACATGTGGTGGAGAAAGGGGAAGTAGCCCTGCAGGCTGCATGACGATGCGAATATGCTTGCGAATAATATTCATATGATTTACTTAGTACATGACAGCCATGTATTGACGAAGTTTAAAATGACAAATACAAGAGAAATACAGTTCTACCAAAAAAATACAGCTCGCTTAGAATTTTAAAATAGTACCTTTGAGTGAACTTTTTCATCTGCGGCTCAAAATTGAATGCAATCACCGAGAGTCAGTCGAGCAATTGCGTAACAGCGGAGGCGACTCGGCTAACACGACAAAACTGGCTCCTGCAGCAGCGTGGGCCAAGTTCAGGGAAACAAGACGTTCTCACCTATAAGGGGATTCACAGCCACCTCATATTGCGCCGATCTGCTACTAAGCTGTTCGCCTCTCAGTCAGCTTTTCGTTTCTGCGGGGAAAATACCTCTGTGTGTCTGCATGTCATAACTGCTGTCAGGACAGTTTCCTGCATGAGGTTAAAATACATACTGCTCTCATGCTGATAAAAGCTGTTGGGCTTGAATTACTGTAATGTAGCTAAATCCAGTATAGTCCCCAATAAGGTGACTTATAGTATTGGCACCTATGTGGTAACAACTTTGCAAATTTGGTAAAGTTGCATAATGATTGATGTTATAAATAACTTGCTAGTACAGAAATACATTCATGCAGAAATGCTGCGACAAGTTGTGGCATCTAAATGATAATACGGATCACCTGTCAGAGTAAGCTCACAAAAGACGACCTCATCGTGTTTTTTTATTGGCACGCATACCACACACAGGTGTGCTATTAGGCCGTCTGTCACTCGTTGCTGACGTCGTGCTTCCTGCTCAATCCCCATGCGTCTCAGTGTTTGCTGTGTTCACTGGTATGCAAATGGCCTAAAAACCAAATTGTCATAGTCATTTACATTTAGTTTTTTCTTGTGTCAGTGCAGTAGTGCAAACGGTGCTGCTGCTCCAGGTCGGTGTCCTGGGACTCGGTGTGGCAGGGATAGTTTCTGGGTTATTGTTTGGTGGTGTAATTAAATTAGATTCAAAGAGTGGGCTATGACCTGACTTGATTGTCCAACGCTTTCTTCATTCAGCTGTGTCAATCTTTACCCTCACCCCTTCTCTCAATATTTGCAGCATGTTAGCGTTAGCTCATTACTCTCTCGCCAGCAACAAGTCTGAACGGTTGTGCTGTCTGCCAAATGTTTGTCCAGTTTTGAGTGATAAGTGGGGTATGTCAATCTCTCAGCCGTTACAAAAGATCCTAATCCGGCATTGCCGGAGAAAATTACGCTCAGTGTTTGGTGTCTTGAGAAATCTTTTCCTATATGTCTTCTGTTTAGAAGACATAATTTTGTGTAAAAGTGGATGACACATAAAACACCAGTAAGATTCCCTGTCACAATGCTTTTGCTAATAGTAATATACAAATAGAAATATGTATGTCCCTTTTTGTTTATTTTTAACAGCAGTATGAGGATTATGCTTAAATACTAAGTATATTCATGCAAGTAGACTCGTACTCTACACTATATTTAATATAACTAGAAGGTGAACTTACTTTTAAGTGAGTTCTTCTGTTGTTGGTTTTTCTGTTGGTATGTTGTTGTATGTTGTCCCTCCTACGCCAACGTCCTTGTTATCATGGAAACTGCCAGAGTGAGTGTGCACGTTAATACAGGTGTGACCAGTCAGGAACTAGGAAACGGGTTATTCATTGGCTGCTGAGCGGGTTGAAATCTGACACCACCAGTTTTTTACTCTAACAATAGTAAACTTAATGTGCACATAAGGAAACCGCTCACAGCTGTCAGTAAATACGTTAATAGCTTTTTTGCAAATGTGTTTTTTGCTGTTATACAACCATCAACTGCTGTGAGAGTGGTCCATATTTGTTTGAAATCCATGTTATTAGTCACTTTATATGCATATATCCTGCTGTTGCGATGTGTGAGCTTTTTGAAATGTTTTGTATTACCGCTACATAAAAAAGTAACAACATTTTATGAGCCTGTCCGTGACAAGTTGCAAAGTTTCTGATTATTTCCCTCCCACACAATGAGCCAACAGCTAATGTTACCCATCAAGTACTGCAGCAACTGGTGTTTGGACCTCGGTGACTGTGACGGTTCTGGGAGGCAGATTTGTGCAACACTTGTCACTTTCTGCTGACCAGCCCAAACCTAATTGCCTGCCTTTGTCTGCTCCTCCTTCCTCATTGTAGAAAACATATTCTCCTGGAACTTCAAAAAATAACCTGTAACCTGGCTGCCTTTAAAATCTGCAGTTAGGACAGCTAAGAGGTTCAAGTTTAATCGACAGGTGTTTATTGACACTGACGAGACATTTCAAGTCGTATAAACGGTTATGCACCTTAAAATGATTGTTAAGACAGCCAGTTACTTTCTTTATTAATCTTAATTACAATGTTAAGTTAATTAGGAAGCAAAATGAGTTCTATAAACTAAAACTCAAAATCTTTTTTTTTTTTGCAGTGTTCTACCCAGACTGGTTATGACCAGAGCCTCCTTGCAACCCACTACTATCTCATTGCTCCTAACGTCCACAACCAGACTGCTGTCAGCCAGACGGTGACCATCAGCTCGGTGTGGACATCAGTAGGTATTAGAGAAGGGAAGTGCTTTTTGAATCCAACGTGTGACCCAGGGGGGGTCTCCTTCAGTTGGCTGCAGGGCTGCTGCAGAGTGTTGACCACCAGAGCATCCCCAGCCTCCCTGCCTCAGAGGTGAACACCCAAACAGCTATATGTGTATTGGTAGGCTTCACCAGCTGCAAACACATTGCTTGTGTGGATTTGCTAGAATGAAACCAAAAACAAGTTTTTATTACACATTATATCCCTCCCCTAGCTTCAGTGACGCCAGTAAGGAGTGAAAAGTGGCATCATGAAGGTCATCTCAGTTATGACCTCAGATAAAATCCACATTACTGGTGACAGTCCCTATCAACTTGTTTACTTCACATGCGGCGGTGTATAACGTCTCTCATCTCTAACAGTACTTCCATCCGGTGATGGTATCTGCCAGCCTGTACCTATGTTGGATTTAGGTGATCGGAGACGGCAGGTACATCACAATTCTCAGACAGGAGATTTAAAGTCCTGATTTGTTTGCACCGACAGAGTTAATCTGGCAATTAACTTTGTTTTTTCTTGTATTTAAACACATAGGTTAATGTACAGAAGAGTAACTTTCCACTCACTTGAAGGAATAAATCCCTGAATTCTTTTCTGAGGTGCTCCAGAAACTGCTTTGGCCACCGCAGCGCGACTGGAAGCATCATCTCCAGGCTGAATCTCGCCCGGTTTTTAAACAGAAACAACCTTCACTCATGCAGGCGAGCATCATTTGCAAAATGATATCCGTTCATAGTTGCAAGCCTGAAAATGAATATCACATGACTATTCATGCACGCTGGGGATGTGGGTTCCGGTGTTGTTGTTGGTTGCATGTTGGTTCCTTAGTTACAGAAAATACAACAAACAGAGTACTACAGTAAGCTTTGATAATTAAAGGTGATTGACCCTTAAAATTTTCCTCTTTAAACTCAAACAGACATATTTGGAAAGTGTATGTGGCGATATGTAGAGAAGTTTAAGAATTTAGATTTTTTTAAATGGGCAAAAAATACTGCAGGTGTTCCTCTATCTCCCTCTCACACACACACACACAAACACACACACACTCACACATAAAATGCACTATTTTACATCTTTCACTTGTTTCGCTGTCGGTTTTCTCACTTATCAGCTCTGCTGGTGGTTAACCATGACTTCAGCGCAGAGAATGCCGCTGGACATTCAGTTTTCAGTTTTCGATGCTGTAAAAGTCCGGCGTAGCGAGAACCTCAGAAGGCCAAACGTACATCCGCCCCACTGGTGCCTGTGACATGACTATTTCCAAATGTCACCAGCCTTTTCCTGGGTTGTTTGTTTGCTCTGTGTTTTAAAGAACGGTTGGGTGACACATATTAACAGTGCCTCACTTTTCTTTGTGGAGCAACCGGGAGCTGGGGAGTGTTTCCACCATGTTCTGCGAGTCAGCATTTTGCCCCGAGCGAGAAAGCTGCACCCTTAACAACACTTGGGGCTGTGCAAAGAACGGTTTGCTCAGCTGGTTCTTCTGGGTTGGCTGACAGTTCCTCAAAGGCTAACTGTCGCTGAGCTGCAGCATGCATTGATCTTGCATTATCAAATTTTGTGTCACTTTACCTTTCTGACGTGGTTGTTATGCAAATTCACGCCAGTGTTTTCTCACTTCCCTGTGATTTCACTGAAAGGAGGTTAAACTCCTGCCCCTTTTAATAGTTATTTTTGGTTTTTTTTAATGCAATGCTTATCAATCATAGGTACCAATGCACCTTGCAATTCATTGATTACAGTTTCTGTGTCTTTGTGTGTGCAGTTTTCTCCTCCCTACTGTTGACCATTATCCTCCTCTCCAACCAGCCATTTTCTGTCCAATAGTCATTATGAGTCCCGTGGCTCAACCTGCTCTACCACTTGGGTGGACCCATATTGTTTTAAGCGCCCTGCACCCTCTCACCCTGAGAGCATAGACGTTAGTTTCAGAATCTTCTCGTTGACTTGCATGAATTCTCTCTGAAGGTCACGCCACACATAGTAGTTATTTTTCAATTCGATCAATTCACTTTATTTGGCTTTGGCCTAAATCACAAATTTGCCCCATAGGGCTTTTAAAATCGTGCTGCCTTGTGCGGATTTTCAAATGCAATTTTGGCCCCCCCTACAGGATGATGGTGTTCCCTTTCATTATCGCCCTACTGCACTGGTCTTCTCTTTGGTGCTGCACACTTACATCTACACCAATATGGGCTTTGAATTGAGTCCCAGCAAAAAGGGCATATTTGGAAGTAGTCCCTTAAACAAATATGCTAACACCGTGTGTGTGTGTGTGTGTGTGTGTGTTAAATTCACACACTGTGTGTTAAATTCAACGCGGATCCAGCATGACCTCACAGCAAATAGTCCAAAGAAGGATCTCAGACCCCAACATCTTGTGAAAGCTTGAAGAAGTGGACAGAATGCTCGGTGTGTGAAGGGCTGTCAGGAAGGGAGTTGTCAAAAATGTTCATCTGAGCGCCTGTCCCTCTTATCTGACCCTTTAGGCTCGGGGAAGATTTTTTGAAGTCAATGGACCATTGACACAGCGTCATGGAGAAGTGGACTCCTCCAGCTTCTACAAACATGGCGTCAGTGACCTGTGTCTCCATGGAGGTCTCCAGCCTGTACTGTGTCCCTCCCTGGCAGAGTATCCTGCCTTTATGCATGCAGGAGGCCTGCATTCTGCTGTAAGTGTTAATGTGCTCCCAACTCTGAAGTGCCAGTGAATTCAATTAATATCCTCTACACTTGTAACTCTGCGGTTTGCAGTTCAGCATCATTGCACACCAAATGGAATATGGAGAGTTTGCAGATGTGCAGCCTGTGAGAGCAAACAACACTTAATCATGTTTAGATTGTTGATATTGAAAACGCAACATGAGAAAAGGGAAATGGAGGACATGATATCCGATCAGCCAGTAAGAACTTAATGTTTGTTCCATTGTTATTTATTGAAAGTGTTGAAAGTGTATGATGTTGCGATGTGACTCAAAGCACTATTGAGGCCACAACAATCCCGGTGCTCTTGGACCACTAGATGGTACCAATGCATCACTGGTCAACCTTAACCTTTCCAACATGTTCATGTCTTCCTGTCCTTAGTGACTGATGTCTCTCTGTATCCCCACAGATTTGTCACTCTCTCCAATAGGGGTTACAACAGGAGTTCTGAATAACATGAGGTCCACCTCTGCCTCGGCTGGCGGATTAACACAGCAGCTTCAGAGAGACCAGCCTCTGTGAAGCAGGTTTAGTTCACAGTGACGGCGTTGGGGTCTATGCAGAAAACCGGGACCGCTTTCACAGTGGAGAAAACCTCGAGGCAGGAGACGAGGCGTCTGCATGTGAGAAAAGCTGTTTGTGTCATGCTGCGGCACACATGACTTCCCGTAATACCTCCTGTGGAATAAGGAGTGGAAGCTTACTAGAGGAGTTCAAGGTTGCCACCCGGGACTCAAAGTTGCACACTGCTCTGTTGATGGTTCCCAAAGCACCGCGTTTGATGGACAGGCGTTTGAATTTCATGGTTCATGTAACTACACCTTGGTGCAGATGGGCCTCAATAAAGTGGATGCGGAGCCTGTCTTGATAGCTGCACAGGGCGACCACAGTGAGGGCAGGCACATCTACTTGCAAGTCAATCAAATGTTAAGACATCAACAGCTTTTTCTGGAAATATTAAGGTAATTATTTCACAGCTTTCAGAATGATTGATTATTTTTCTCTTAGCATGCAATGTAAAAAAAATAAAATCACAGCGTACACAAACTGCTGGATAGTCTCTATAATGTGGTTTTTTAACATAAATTATTCCACTGATGTAAATGCAGTTTACGAAAACCTGCCAGAAAGATGGATGACTAAGCATCAAGACCCCACAGTCCGTTGGGCTTATATCAGACCTGTGAAAGCACATTCTGTTCAAGATGTGTGGTCTTTGTGGGAACTACGATGATAATCCCTCAGTTAACATGCAGCTATCCAATGGCACCACGGCCTCTGATCCTTATGTTGTTGAGCCTCATATCATGGAGGTTGTTAGATAATGAAACATTGTGCAGCGACAAATGTGACTTCATTACAATTTCAATTAATCATGTGTGGAACGATATCATCCTGCTTGGGACCGGCAGCGGAGCCGCGTCGTTGCGTAGAGGATGAGAGAAGGTTTAAGCCGGGAAGTAAACAAACTGCTTTGTCGTTCAAATCTATCCATCGCTCTATTTATGTTAGCAAAATTCATGTTACCTTTTCAGTATGCACATTCCCCCTAAAAATACTGGGATTTATTTTCATGTTGTTTCTATTTCTATGCCTCAGAGAGCAAACTACTGCATAAGTGTACTGTTACCCGTACCTGCGGGTCTCCTATTGCCTGCCGCACAGCACAGTTGTAGAGTTTCAGATGGAATCATGGTTTGCCACAAAGATGGTGATTATCTAAACGGAATCTACGTTTTTTCATGTTGTTGGAAGTAAAATAACTGTATTTTTCTTTTTAGCTGAGCAAAATCCAGATCCAGGTGAGGAGAGATATGAAAATCTTGTCTGTGCTGTGCAGATGGACTTGGGGAGGACAGCACTACCCACACTAAACTTAACCATGGCTTATAGGCAACATGTGTCTGCTTGCAGTCAGCAAAGGGGCCCCGTTTGGTCTGACATAGTGTGTCCTAGAAAAACAACCATAATGACGACACAGCTCCATCTTACACTCAGGTCGTCATTGTATGTTATGTGGTTATCGTCCAGGATATATGTAAGTAAATGCCAGTCATTGATGAAGAAATGCTGATGAGTCTTTCACGTTAATGGTCAGGTAAGGTATTTCTGTAATTACACGTGGTTCCCCTCCCATTAAGACGAGGGCAGAGCTGGTTTACCGGCTCTTTGACAGGGACAGCAACTGCTGTACTGGTTGTAAGCAGAAACTAGATGAAGTGACTTTGCCTGCAGATGGTCAAATCTATTCAATCCCAATTCTTTCAATGACAGTAATGGAGTTGAACACATATATAACGGAATGTCAAGTTTCATCTGACGAGGCTATGTATTCATATTCCATCGTTTGCAGATAAGCCAAGTGTGGCTACTATGTTGCAGTGGCAATTGCAAAGTAGTTGTGTTGACGAATGAAAAATACAATGAATATTGTAATATAATCTTTAAACGAGACACCAATAAATCCTTTTGCATGTGCCCTGTCCAGCCAATAGTCACCACAAGACCTGTAGCTAAGCCTGTCCTCCATCCTCTGAATGTAATGTCACAGTCTTTTACAAGGTTTTGGTGTGTAGGGCTGATTCAGTGTGGCTGTGAGCCACCACATCAATGAGGCTCTACAGGCTCCAAAGGAAAATACCACAACCTGACAACCAGGTGAGGTCTCAGTGAGGACTTTGGGAAGTCTAATTAACACTTGAGTGAACCACCACGTCCCTCAAAGGTGTTTTTTTTTCTTTTTTCCCACCCGTACCCAGGTTGATCGTCTGTTTAAGGCCTTTCCATACTTCATCATTCACACTGATGTAAGATTACAGCTGACAGTCTTCAACACTGCAGGTGGGAACTTGAATACGTCCCAAGTGATGGCCAGTTTGTGGTGGTCTCCGATTGGTTGCTGCATGCTGCATTCTACCATGAGACAATTACAACTGCAATAAAGGGGAAGTGCCATGCAGACTCATGGAAAACTGTTCACTGAAGGACGGCCTTGCCCCGCCGTTATGGGGTGTGTCGAGTGATGTGCTGCCGTTGGCTACATCACTCTTGGAAAACAAAAGTGAGTTCGGGTTAAAGAAAATGGTCATACAATTTTTGCAGCCTTAAAAACCTTTAATGCTTTCAGGTATGTGGAAAAGAATGCAAACTGTGCCACAGGTGTATATAAAAAGCTTTGCAGAACTCCTGCGCAGTAGTAGCAGCTCCTCGACATCATGGCACTGAGGTCTGTGAGAGATAATGCAAAGAGTGCTAGCAGTCTCCACACAACAACATGGTCTGTGATATGCTGTTGTGGAGTTTGATATTTACACGCTTATGTGCATGAGGGCAGTTTGTGCTGGGGCAGGGCAGATGGACTCATGTCTGGCACTGGGAAGGTATTCTGCAACCTGCCAGGCAAAAGCAATACCAGTAGGACAGTGGAGGGGGAATACCCTTGTGGTAAGTGAATAATGGGGATCCATGCTTCAATGAGAATCTGATCCACTTTCAATGGTTTGTATTTTTTACCATTATCTCTCCAGTGTCTTGGCCGCAGCAGCCCAAAAGAGTTTGTTGAATCCAGTTCCCACTCATTCACTTCTCTGATCCAATGTGTTTCTTTAGCCACTCGTTGTTCAGAAGGCTGTGCCACAATACAAACATGTTTGATAGAACGACTGTGTACCTTACCGTCAGTGTGGGAGTGTTGCTTATGTTAGACGAATGAGCAATGTACACTGAGCTGACTGAGCTAAGAGAAGCTGCTGTCGTCCTCTCATGTCGTGCTGTGTGAGGAGGAGGCAGGCCGCAGTCCTGGGCAGCAGCGTGATCCGACAAATGGTTCCTGGGTTGTTCTGACGGACCGGATGTCTGTGAGCTCAGGGGCAGCCTCCCAATCTCCACATTCTTAGGGGACAGCGACTGAGTTTGGAACCTTGCTTATCTTGTGTCCCCTGTGACAACGTGTGAACTGGGGTTTTGTGTCCCTCCCTCACATCTTGATATCAGGGGTCTCCCTGTCATTTGGTTGAAACGCAGATAAATCAGAGGTCAAAGTGAGACAGTCATGGTCCATCCCTCCAAAACGGCCAAATTGTGTGGTCTATATGCAAACCTTACTGACCTTCAACCCACACAGGTCAGTCAGGTCATGCGTTCTCCCTGACTTTCTTGGCCGGTAAGTGACGTCCTTCACAACAGTACTGGGAGTTAACTGACTATAGTGCATACTGAAAACTATATAATATAATTAACTATATTTTCTTTTTTAGTGGCTTTTATGGAAGATATTGAGCAATTTTATGTCTCTCTATGACATGATCTTACTCCAAGGAAAGTCAAACTCGCTCAATGGAACCTTGGCCAGTTTCAGGAGGCGCAGAAAAACGAGCTCCTCGGGCCGCAGGATGACTTTGTATTTATGCCATTCAAAAGAATAATATGCTCTTCTCATACATTTATACTAGAAGAACTCTTATCATTTAGGCCCGCGCACCTTTTTCAAAAGAAACTAATCTCTAGCCCATGTTGATTAGGCCCCAGGGAAAAAAGGAGTAAGGTCACACCTTTTTATCTAAATCCATGTGTGCTTTAACTAAGCCAGGCTTACTGTTGCCCTGCCCAACGGTTCTGATGAAGTGAGCACTAATTAAATATTTGAGATTTTTGTTATCGTTCTGTTTTTTGTTTTGTAATCTAATGCAAATTGACCAGGGCCATGTAATATTTAACTTCTCTCGGTCATGAATGATTGTAACAATCTCCAATGTGTGTTCTTATTTTTGGTTGACACACAAAACCAACAGAAACCGCCCATCAAACAGAACTACAGCAGAAATGTTAGTTTAATTAAATTTGATTGATCAAATTCGTATATCAGATTATTTCTATTGTTGCAGTGTTACAAGGGCATGTCTTTGTTTCTAATCATAATGCAGTTTAAAGGACACAATATCTACATTGCCTTGATTCTTGGATGGTGTAGACGCTTGCAATGCAATGCATCACAGATTTTGGGGTTGTTTTTTATAAAACTAATAGACGGCATAAATTACGAAACATTAAGTTGGTGGGTAGCGAAAATAAACACACATGTCATATTATTACAAAAATTGGTCATATGACCGCATCATTTTGAAAAGCCATCAATTTTACTCATCCTCCAAAGGAGAGAGATGCATGGCATGAGAGTTAAGCACATTATTGCTCCAAAAACTGATTTTTCCTTTAAAAGAAAATTTCTTTGATTAAGGTTTTTCGATTGTAGTGTCTAAATCATAGACACGTTTGAGAACGTTTCACACATGTTTTAGTGCTTTAGCAGGCTACACAATGAGTCTATAGTTAGCATGACGTTAGCTCTTAACTGCTAAATCATGCTAGTTTTTTTAACTTGTGGGTCGGGGGTGATTCGTGCCAAAGGGCCTGGGTTAAGTTGTGCCAGTGGCCCACTTGTGATTATTTTCAACTTATTATCAGTTTGTAATTGTACTCTCACATTTAAGGAAACTATGTGACATTCTTAATTTTAGACCAACACCCATCATTCCATGCACATATAAACAGAAGACAGACAGGACTTCAACTCCTCTGGTGGAGTTGGACAGAGGAACAGGGAAAGACCATACATCAGGTGGCAAGGGAGATCTGTAGGATGACCTTGAAAAGATTCATGGAGAAGGAAAGGACTGGAGAAGTAACAAAGACAGGGTATAAGAGAACAGGACTTGCCAACCGAGTCTTCAACGAATACATGGAGACGGAGCTAGCGGATCACATAAGGTCACTAGCAGCAATGTTTCATGGCATAAGTGCCAGGAAATGCGGTGAGCTGGCTTTTGACATCCCTGCCAGCTGGATCAGAAAGACAAAAGCAAGTTATGTTAAGTGTGCATTTATTAAGGATTAACATTAACATTGATAAGTACTTTCCCAGGACATGCTCAGTATCAGTTATCACCATGCACATCCTACGGAGAAGCCAAACTGGGTACTTATTTAGAGCATATAACTTAACCTTATGTAAAATCTGAATGTAAAGCATTTTTATTGTCGTTTGTATCAAATGATGCATCATTCTGAACACTATATCACTGGCACAATTTACCCCAAACTTTTCCTCCCAAAGGCACAACTTACCCCGCACCAGGGTCAAGTTGTGCCACGAGACCACATTTTTCCCAAAGGCTATATTTCTGAAACAATTTATTTCAGATCCAAAGTTATTGTTCTCAGGGATTCACCACATCCTGAAATATATGTCCATCCTTAAGTTGAAGGCATTACTGTCATGGCCTCAATGAACTATAATTGGAATGATGTATTAACCAAATGCATTTTCAGAATTTTGAACTGAAGCAAAGAGGATACAGTATTTTTTTGAAGAAGGTGGTTCAGGTTGATTATTTACCTTCAAATACAGTTGGTTTTAACACATCCCTATAATTGTTTATCTTTTACTGCTTTTTAGATTATTTAGGAGGTCATGCAGGCAGGGCTGTAGTGGAGGGTAAACGCACGTAAACGCCGTTTACGCACCTCTAGAATTTGGAAACAGCGTTTACGCACCTATAAATAGCGTTTACGCACCTCTAAGTGGCATTTACGCACCTCAAAGTTCCCTGCGCCTTGTATTCTTCCGTTGGAATAATCCGAAATAAACTTGGTGTAATTTTGAAACAGCTAAGACTACGTTTCCTATTGTTGAACATATAAACGCCGTAGTCTGAATCATGTTCATCTGCGCTGTATTACGGTCTGTGAGCATCCAATCAGTGCCTTGCGGCTGCAGCAGCGACACCAATGAGGATCCAGGAGGTGTGTAAACACACGCTGTGGATCAGCCCAGTGGTCCCCAATCTTTCTTACCTCATGGACCGGTTTCATGTCAGACAATATTTCGCGGACCGGTTGAGAAGGTCCGACGGGGGGGGGGGTGTAGTAGTCGTTGCGGGCGGTACGACCGACGGGGGGGTAGTAGTCGCGCGCTCTGTGTTCGCTGGTAGATTAGAAAACAAGTCAGTTCTCAATGTGATAAAAAAACATGCTGTATAGGCTATTTATGATGACATAGGCAGTACATGAGTGTTCCTTTAACTTATGTTGTCAGTGTAATTGACAGGCTGCTTAACTGGTTAACTCTTAAATTCAACATATTTTTTCAGGCAGTGATAGGACAGGCAATGATGCAGAGAGCACAGGGAGAGGAGAAACACCAGGTCCAATAGAGAGAGAAGCACAGAGGAGCACGTTCTGGGGTTCATGGCTCCTCTGTGTAAGGCAGGACCTGACGTGGAGGATAAGGAGGCCCTCTGGGCACTACTGTAAAAAGCAGACTCCGTATGTAGATAGTTCTTAATCTGCAATTGTCTTGTTGCGTTGACATACTTTTCTTTACTGTTTTCTTAAATTTAATAAACTACAAACTACTAACACATGTATTCATTGTCATTGATTGTATATGACTTTTACTGATAACATAATGCAATATAGCCAGGACAGCCTTACAGAGTCGCAACGCTTTGTTTTGCATTGCTTCGCATCGCGTTGAGGTCTGTATGATCACAAAATTCAGAGTTTACCCACCTCTAATTTTACCACTACAGCACTGCATGCAGGGATACTGTGATAACAGGATGTTAATAAGTCTTTTTATCTAGTTTTACTGGAAGCGAAGTGCAGTCATCCTACAAATATTTGAATTGGAAAGTCACACCGGCAGTATGTCCACATAAAGCCGGACCTTTAGTCAGTGCCAAGTTATGCCTTTATTTGTTTTGACAAATTTGTGTTTCTAAGTTGAGCTTAAGTTGAAGCTGTTGAGCTTCAACATTTTTGATTGGTTGTTTTTGTCTGTCGGAGCATATAAAAGTATGTCATTTTAAATCATCACTCATGCATCTGAGCAGGTAAGCAACACTCATTCTGTTATTATATATGGGGTTAAAATGTATGCCATTATTTTGTTTAGATAATCTAATTGAAACAAAAATATCTCTTTCAGCCATGAGCTCCGTCTTGCTGTTTTGTGCTTTGGGGGCTTTACTTTGTAAGTCATTTTATTAATTTGTTTTCTTTTGACAAGACTTTCTTGAATGTCACATGTTCTCATTTCAATGTGTTCCAACTGGCTTATCCTCTTTTCAATATGTTAAACACAGTACTACTAATGTAGGAAAATCTTTCTTTTCTTTATTTATCAGCAGCCTGCCCTAATTAACGACTCTTCATTCTGGCTGAATATGGCTTTGCCCAATTAATCAATCACAGGAGAGTTTCTCAAATCTTGCCACAGAATTCTCTTGCAGGACGTTGTAGTGATTACTCAATTTGAAGCAATTTATCCAGGCCGTCAACCCCACCAGCTGTGCGGCTATTCTTGTTGCTTTTGTGTATGAAGCAGAATGTTAAACAGGTGAAGAATTCGACAGGGCAGCACATAAAAGAGAGCAATCTAAATTGAAATTTGCTTTTGTTGGAAATAGCATTTACCTTCAGCTGCTATTGAGCGGGACCTATTATACCGAATGGGGGAAACAGGAGTATAATCTAAATCCCCCAAGCCCTGACTGAGCCTAGGAAAAAATCTTTTCACAGCAAAGGCACAGATATTGATAATAGTTCCATTATGCAATTATATTTTCCGTGCAAGTGACTTATTGAGTGGTGTTGAGAAGCAGTCAAGTGACTATTCTTGAGTCTAAATCTCCCTCACAATGGTTATCAAAGGAAAAGCAATCTGTCCTTTATAGAATACATTTATCCTTGCTTTTTAACTTTGAAATGAAGGTATTTTTAGTCACATTCTGTTGGATGTCATATTGTTTCTTGCTTCTGTGAATGTGAATCAAGATGCCTCCAGCCAAGTTTTGTGATTCCAGTCTGTGAATCTTTTGATTGCCTTTGCACAAATTATCTGATTTCTTTAAATGTTTTCTTCATACACAAGACTTGTGGTCATGTTCTGCATAGCATTTCAGTGGACTTAAAAAAAGCCTTCTTTTGACATGTGTTTTTTTCTCTGTTTCCTCGCTCTCCTTATTGACTGTCAGGTCCATCTTACGCTGGATGGACAGGCAGGGAGTTCATCCTGTCATTCATGCAAAATTATGCTCCAAACTACGGCACACCTCGCTTTGAGCTACACATCACCGCTGTTCAGCCCAATGCAAATGTGATTGTGCAAGTGCCCCCTTTAAACTTCAGGCAAGAGAAAATTCTTAAGGCCGGAGAAAGAGTTACCATCAGTCTCCCAAATGGTGTTGAGATGTACGGCAGCCAGAAGTCTCCCAACACGGTGCGCATCGAAGCCTCGGCAGATGTGACTGTAACCTCCTTCAACTTCAAGCTGTACACAGCCGACACCTCTGTGGTGTATCCGGTCACTGAATTGGGCACAGAATATTTCATCTTCACGCCTGCTGGGAGCCCTTATGGCTCCTTTAAAGAGTTCTCTGTGACAAATGGAAAAGACAGCAACAAAGTTCAGATTTTCCCAAGTGGTTTTATCAGGTTCGAGGGTCGTGTGTATGAGAAAGGCAGCCAAATGGTGATAGATCTCAAGCCATATGAGAGTGTGCAGCTCCAGAGCCCGTATGAGCTCACTGGTACCAGAGTGTCCTCCCAGCACCCTGTTGCTGTTGTCACTGGTCACACATGTACATGGCAATTCTCCAAATGTAACCACGTATATGAGCAACTACTGCCAGTAAGCAGGTGGGGATCCAACTTCATCGTGCCTCCCCTGACCTTCCAGAGCAAATTTGACAGCGTCTTCCTCCAGGCCTCCCAACCCACGCGGGCCACCATCCAACGCGGCAACCGTGAAGAGGTTGTGACTTTGACAGGGGGGCAAATATTGGAGCTCAAATCCCAAACATCTGAAATACTGTCCATTGAGGCTGATCATGGCATCCAGGTTCTCATGCTCTTCAACGGTGTCACACGGAGCTGGCTCCACTTCTACGACCCTTTCTTGATGACCATCCTGCCCATGGAGCGCTTCTGCTCCTCTTACTCACTGGAGGCTCTGGACGGCTTTGAAAACAAGGCGCTGATTGTGGCACAGACCCGTGCTACGGCAGAGCTGCGCATTGATGGTACAAACCTGCCCCGTAGTGTCCAGTGGCAAAAGGTGACCGGGACGGATTTCTCATGGACAGAGATGTCCTACAATGAAAACCCTGGCCACAACAGACTCACGGTGTCCAACCCTGGTTCCCCCTTTGCTCTCTACAGTATAGGTGTCACCCAGATGAATGGCTACGGTTCCATAGGACAATGTATACAGCCAGGTAAGGTGCACGTCCTATAGCTGTTTAGGGAATACAAATAATTAAAGCAGATTTTGTTATAATTTTATAATATATTTGTTAGAAAGATTCAATATTCTAGGGAAATTAATTCTATATTATTCATGGTTTTCTGTCACGGTGTGGTTCACTTCATGTTATATTTTGTAGTTTTCTGCCACTTGTGTCCCCGGGTAACTTCACTTCCTGCCTTGTCCCGTTGTCCCCTGTGATTGTCTAATAGTTTCCACCTGTGTCCAATCACCTGCACCTCCCTTGTGTATTTAAGCCGTGTGTCTCCTGTGTCACTTGTCGCGTCATTGTCTTTTGCCACGCATGTCCTGTGCTTGTCTTTCGCCCCCGTAGTTTCATGCTTGTGTGTTTTTGCCCCTTGGCCTTTTGGATTTTGGACCTTTTGATTATTAAAGTCTTTTGTTTTGGAAAAGTCTGCGTTTGAGTCCTGCCTTCCACCCCGCAATCGTGACAGTTTTCCATGTTAGAAAGATTCAATATTCTAAATTAACATAAACCGTGATGATAGGGAAATTAATTCTATATTATTCATGGTTTTCCAGGGAGTGGATCTTTGTCCTGCAGTAGTATCACCTGCAGTCCCAAAGAGGTGTGTGAAGTGAAGGGTGGGTATCCCTCCTGTGTCCCCAAGCCAGTGGAAAGGAAGCCGGGTACCTGCTGGGCCATGGGAGATCCACACTACCGCACCTTTGACGGGCGATACTTTAACTTCATGGGTACCTGCACATACGTTATTGCTAAAAACTGTGGCAAGGAAGATCATCTTCCAGACTTTGAGGTCCTTGCTCGAAATGAGAACAGAGGCAGCCTCAGGGTGTCCTATGTTTCCGAGGTAACAGTGAAGGTGTATGGCGTCACTATCACAGTAGTTCGGTCTGAAGCGGGTCGTGTAAGGGTAAGGCTTCCTCTTTGTTTATAAGATATTGGATGGTTATTCTTTGTAATATACATACTATAAATTGTATCTGATTTTGATCTATAATGATTATTAGTTGTATTCTTAGTGTTAGGCATTCAAATGCATTGATTAAGAAGGATAAAGTATGACCGTTATAGATAAACATGTTTTCTATTTTCTTTTTTGCAGATCGACAACAGTCTTTGGAGTTTGCCTGTGACCTTAAACAACAACAAATTGAATTTGTTTCAGAGCGGTCGCTCTTTGGTCATTGAGACTGATTTCGGCCTGACTGTCCGTTATGACTGGGATCACTATCTTGTAGTCACTTTGTGCGGTAGTTACGCTGGTCAGACTTGTGGTCTCTGTGGCAACTTCAATGACAACCCCAATGATGATTTCACCACGCCCTCCGGCGCTCAAGCAGAGGGGGCTGTGGCCTTTGGGAGCAGCTGGAAGGTGCCAGGACTGGTGGAAAATGCGCTTTGCAGAGATGATTGTGTGGGTGGGTGTGAGCGCTGTGAAGACGGCCAGATGAAGATGTGGGAGGGTTCCTTGTTTTGTGGGATAATCAGTGTAACAAAAGGCCCATTCCAAAAATGCAACGCCTTTATTGACCCACAAGCATACCTGCAGAACTGTAAATATGATGTATGCATGGGAGGCGGCCTCAGACATTTCCTCTGCAGGGCGCTGGAAGCTTATACTGAAGCATGCCAGTTAGCCGGGATCCAGGTTGAAGATTGGAGGAAGATCGCAAGATGCCGTGAGTAAAATCGAAATCAACCCTTAAATGATCATACAATTATTTTTGTTCCTTTTCTAACCCAGCATTCATCACACTTAATACTCTGTCTTTCTCCCTAAAGCTGCTACATGTCCATCCAACAGCCACTATGAGCACTGTGGCAATGCCTGTCCTGCCACCTGTTCCGACCCTAATGCTCCCTCTAAATGCAAACGCCCCTGTGTGCAGACCTGCACCTGTAACGCAGGTTTCATTTTGAGTGGAGGACAGTGTGTGCCTGCTGCGAAATGTGGCTGTGCCTACGAGGGTCGAAACATTCCTGCTGGGGAGTCATTCTGGGCCGACCAGAGCTGCAGTCGAAGGTGTACATGTGTTGCTGGAAGCAAACGCGTGGAGTGCCAGGATAAAGGCTGCGGGGCGGGCCAGCAGTGCAAGGTGGTTGAGGGTGTTAGAAAGTGCCAAGCGGTTTCCCAAAGCACCTGTCAGGCCACAGGCGACCCCCATTACGTGACCTTTGACAAGAAGAAATTTGACTTCCAAGGCACATGCGTGTACCAACTGGTTGCACTGTGCTCAAAGAACCCAGAGTTGGTACCCTTTGAAGTGCTGGTGCAGAATGATTATCGAGGCAGTAAGGTGGTCTCCTACACCAAGTTAGTGGAGATCAAGGTTTACTCCCTCAGCATTGTAGTTACGAAGACGCACAAGGGCCTTATTATGGTAAGAACTATGCTATCATTTCATTGTTAGTAATTCCTGCAACTCACTAATTTTCCCTCTGTATTGTTTAAACAATTGTGTGTCCTTTTCCAGGTGAATGATGAGCTGGTCAACCTGCCCATCCAACTGGCTGGAGGACAGGTTTCTGTGTACAAGAGTGGCTGGTCCGCTGTGGTCACCACAGAATTCGGCCTCAAAGTATCATTCAACTGGGACAGCGCTGTGTACGTAACACTGCCAAGTAACTACATGGGAGCCGTTTGTGGCCTCTGTGGAAACTACAACGGCAAACTCCAGGATGACCTGATTCCAAAGAATGGTAATACACCCGTCTCACCAGTAGAATTTGGTAAGAGCTGGCAAGTGGCGGAGATCCCAGGGTGCGTTGAAGGCTGTAAAGGGGTGTGTCCTGATTGTGACATTACCGAGAAGGTTAAATATGAAAAAGGAGATTTCTGCGGGCTACTGAAAGACCCCAAAGGGCCGTTCCGTGGCTGCCATGCCGAGGTGGACCCAGCTAGCTACTTTGAAGACTGTGTTTATGATGTATGCTTGTATAAGGGCAGAAGGGATGTCCTCTGTCAGGCTATTACAGCTTATACATCTGCCTGCCAAGCTGTGGGGGCCAAGGTCTACAGCTGGAGGACCAGTCAGTTCTGTGGTGAGAAAATAATTTACCATTTATAATTTACTACAAGGTACAATAATAATACTAGAAAACCCCTTTGTAATCTGAATTTATTTATATCCCTTGTGCACAGCGGTGAAATGTTCGGTCCACAGCCACTACGAAGTTTGTGCGACCAGCTGTCCTGCCTCTTGCCAGAGTCTGTCCCCTCCTAAAGGTTGCCAAGCTCTGTGTGAAGAGGCCTGTTCCTGTGATGAGGGGTACATCCTCAGTGGAGACAACTGTGTTCCCTTCTCACAGTGCGGCTGTGTCTACAATGATCGCTACTACAGCATTGGCCAAGTGTTTTATCCCAATGGGGAGTGTCAGGAAGAGTGCAAGTGCACACAAGATGGGCAGGTAATGGATACTGAAAGGACTATTTGAAATTAACATTAAGATTTGACACTGACCTGTGTGAACTTACAAATTGATTTGTAAAATGTTACATTTTTCATTTCTCTTGTTTTTTTTTTTTTACTGTCTGTTTCAGGTTGAGTGCAAGAAGTTCTCATGTGGCCCTAATGAGAAGTGTAAAGTGGAGAACGGCATCCAAAAGTGTCATCCTATTGGGAAGGGTGTGTGCCATGCTTCCGGTGACCCCCATTATCGCTCTTTTGATGGGCGAACATTTGATTTCCAGGGCACCTGCACCTACACACTGTCTGAAAGCTGCGGGCTGGAAGGCACCCACCTGGTGGCCTTTTCTGTTCAAGTGGAGAACGTGCAGTGGAAGTACAACAAAGCAGTGTCCGTCACCAAGCTGGTTGCTGTGGTGGTCTACGGCTACACTCTTATCATGAGGAACAACATGTTTGGAGTCCTGGTGAGCAACAACACTTTGTTTTCATGGGAAACAAGCTTCATATTTGGATTACTTAGAGCATTTTTTCTATCATTCAGACGATGGTTGAGAGATGTGAAACTAGCGTATCTTAAATAGTTCAACATAAGGGATTTTTTTTCAAATAAGACTTGTACTTCTTCTTTTAGGTGGATGGAGTGTTTAACAACCTACCGGTTAATCTTAAAGATGGAGCAGTGCTGGTGTATCAAGAAGGCCAGCATTATGCAATTGCAACAGATTTCGGCCTGACTGTCACTTATGACCTGGTCTATCAGGTGACCGTCACAGTACCCGGTAACTACCGTGGTAAGGTCTGTGGGCTGTGTGGCAACTTCAACGGTGAAAAGAAAGATGACTTCCAAATGCCCAACCGTCAGCTCTCTGACAATGTGAATGTGTTTGGAAAGTCATGGAAGGTCACCATCCCTAATGTGGTGTGTGAGAACGGCTGTGAAGGGAATAACTGTCCGACATGTGATGCTGCTCGCAAGGCCGTGTTTTCAAAGTCTACTTACTGCGGCGTTGCTACGGCACCCGATGGTCCTTTCGCAGCCTGCCATAGTAAACTAGACCCGCAGCCATACTTTGCTGACTGTGTGTTCGATGTGTGTGCCTCTGCCGGCGATGGGAAGGTACTGTGTAACAGCATAGCAGCCTATGCCTTCAACTGTCACATGGCAGGAGTGGACGTCAAAAACTGGAGGACCGCTTCATTCTGTCGTAAGTTTCAAGGAGCAGTGGCGTTTTTTGGCGGGTTTCCTCCAAACCAACCTCTTATTATTGTCCGCCATATTGAATTGATACTGTATTTTTTAACTATAAGCCAACTCTAATCCATATTTTTCCTGACTCGTGATAATTTAATTTCAGCCATGAAATGCCCGACCAACAGTCACTATGAAGTATGTGCGGACGCCTGCTCTGCATCCTGCCCAGGCCTCACAGAGATTGTACAGTGCTCCACCAGCTGTATAGAGGGCTGTGAATGCGATGAAGGCTTCTTTTTTGATGGACATGTGTGTGTTCAGAGCACTGAGTGTGGCTGCTATGACAATGGGAGAACATACAAGGTACAATTCAACTCCACTGTCTGTACAAAAAAGCAATTCCTAATAGACATATTCTTGCCGGATAGTTTCAAAGTGGCTTAAGCAGATAGCCGCCACCCATAGCAATATCCATGCTAAACTGGCAATTAAATTGCTTTTTCTTTTTCTATAGCGCTGGACATGAGACTTATTGGAGATGTGCGCACTGAGGATTTCTCCTGAGACTTAATTAGCAGATTCTCTACATGTAAAAGGTGGTTGATGAAAATGAAATACTCTTCTATAACCTCCTCATTTTTTCTGTCTATTTTCCCCCGGTGTAATAAACCTTCTACACGTCTCAAGTCTGGTGAAACGACATATGAGGAAGACTGTAACACAAAGTGCACCTGCAATTCAGAGACAGGCCTCGTATGTGAGAAATATTCCTGCCCTACGAGCACACAATGCATGGTCAAGAACGGTGTCCGGGCATGCTACAACACAGGCAAGACACAAATACTGTGTATTTGTAACAACCAAAAACTGTTTGCAGTAAATAGTAAAGTAATTTTTTCAGATTTCCTATTAACTTCCATTTTGTGTGTTTTGCTGTGTAGATCCCTGCAAAGACGCCAAGTGTCGGGTCAAAGAGAAGTGTCGTGTTGAGAAGGGTGAAGCTCTCTGCGTCCCTGAGTACACAGGCAAATGCTGGGCCTGGGGTGACCCCCACTACCACACATTTGATGGTTACAACTTTAACTTCCAGGGCACCTGCAAGTATGTCATCTCCAAGACCTGCGGGGATCTGGACGGTCTAGTACCCTTCTCGGTCACTGAGAGGAACGATAACCGGGGAAGCACGGCGGTTTCCTTTGTCAGGCAGGTAGAGGTGTCTGTGTACGGGTACACAATCACCATCAGCAAGAACCAAGTCGGTCGAGTAACGGTAAGATCTCTTATTCCATGTGTCCATTGTGTCCACCTTGTTTATTTCAGTGTTGATATTATTTATATTGTTCTGTTTCTGCATTTCCTTTAGGTGGACGGGGAGCTGGTGAATCTCCCCGTGCGACTGGATGAAGGTGAAAGTGAGGTGTCGGTGTTTCAGCGTGGTCACACTGCAGTGGTGGACACAAACTTTGGCCTGGTGGTCTCCTACGACTGGAACCATGAGGTGGTCATCAAGCTGCCCAGCAGCTACTACGGCAGTGTCTGCGGTCTGTGCGGCAACTTTAACGGTAACAACCGCGATGAACTGCAGAATCCAGCCGGCAAAGCGGTCTCTTCAGTAACAGAATGGGGCAAGAGCTGGCAAACGGCCAACCAGGACGGAGACCATTCTTGCCGGGACACATGTGGGGAAAACTGTCCTACCTGTGAAGCGGACCAGAAAAAGCTTTATGAGACTGAGGCTTTCTGTGGCGGCCTGGTAGCCAAGACCAATAATGTGTTCGAGAAATGTCACGGAAAATTGGACCCCCAAGCCTTCATGGACAACTGTGTGTATGATACGTGCCTGAATAAGGGAGACAAAAAGATGCTGTGTCAAGCATTGGCATCTTATAGTCAGGAGTGTCGTGAGGAAGGAATAGTGATCACGGACTGGAGGAAGAAGTTTGGCTGCCGTGAGTATTTACGAGAACGGTTCATTGTTTTTCAACGATTTCCATGAAATATGAAAGTTCTTTGACTTATTCCTTCAATTTATCTCCAGCAATGAGTTGTCAGCGTCACAGCCACTATGAAGACTGTGCCAGCCCATGCCCGCCATCTTGCCCATTCCCTGAGCAGAAGAACACCTGTAACGGTGCCTGCCTGGAGTCCTGTGTGTGTGACAATGGGTACGTCCTCAGCGCTGGTGCCTGTGTGCCGGCTAAAACATGTGGTTGCTCCTATCAGGGGCGTTACTACAAGCCCGGTCAACGCTTTTGGGCTGACGAGGCTTGCGGTCGCCTATGTGAGTGTGACACCACCCTGGGCATTGTGACATGCCGCGAGGCTTCCTGCTCTGCCAAGGAGACGTGCGCCGTAGTGGATGGAGAGCGAGCCTGCCGGCCCATCAGTCACGCCACATGCACAGCCTCCGGTGACCCACACTACCGGAGTTTTGATGGCCGGAGGTATGACTTCCAGGGCACGTGTGTATATCAGCTGGTGGGTCTGTGCTCGCAGCAACCAGGGCTGGAGCCGTTCAAGGTGACCGTGCAGAATGAAAACCGGGGAAGCAAGGCCGTGTCCTACACAAGGACCGTCACGTTTTCCATCTATGGCTTTGTCCTCACCATCAGTAGAGAATACCCCAACAAGGTCCTGGTAAGTATGGATGTAGAGGCATGGATAACGTGAAGCACATGGTGTTTTTTATAAAAAATTAAATAAGTTAATGTTGTTGTCGTTTGTTTTTTGGGGAGAAGGAGAAATGGGATGTGAAATGTATTCACAGCAATAAATAAATAATAACAGAGGACAGATATTCTGAATTTCATTCAAATGAGTGATTAATAATTCCCTCTGTCATTGGGCTAGTTCTAACATTTCGGATGCTCATCTGCATATATATTATTGCACATTAACATTTTTTATCCAGGCAGACTTGATTAAACTGATTAAATTAAAAAATAAATTAAATTAAAAAGATTTAACTGCACATTAGAATGGATTAGCAAGGACTGTAGAACTAATAAATCTATAATCTCCTAAAAATGTTTCTCCCTCCCTTGTGTTTCTGATCCTCAGGTCGATGGGCAGGCTGCTTCTCTACCACTGGATTACAATAATGAGCTGGTTGTGTTTCTCAGCGGCCGGACAGCCGTGGTGGAGACAGTTGCTGGTATCACCGTGACCTTTGACTGGCATAGCACAGCGACCGTTACGCTGCCCAGCAACTACCAGGGTGCAGTCTGCGGCCTGTGCGGCAACTACAATGGAAAAGCTCAGGATGATCTGACCATGCGGAACGGCCACCCTGCAACAAATGGAGCCGAGCTGGGGGAAAGCTGGCGGGAGTCCCTCGTCCCGGGCTGCTCATCCGTCTGCCAGGGGGCGTGGTGCCAGGCCTGTTCAGACACCCAGAGAAAAGAGTACCAAGCGGAGAAGTTCTGTGGTATCATCGCTGACAAGTCAGGGCCTTTCAGAGTTTGTCACAGTCGTGTGGATCCGGCTCCCTACCTGGAGGACTGTGTGTATGATGCCTGTCACTATCACGGTCACCGTGGATCAGTCTGTGATGCCGTGGGAGTCTACGTCTCTGCTTGTCAGAGCCAGGGAATCACCATCACCTCCTGGAGAACAGACACCTTCTGTCGTGAGTTTGACATTGTGTTTTTAACTTTTGTTTTTCATTGTTCTTGATTTCGAATCTCTCTTTTCAAAAATCTCTCTTGCATCATTTACTCTGGTCTCATCCTATTCCACAGCAATGGCGTGCCCAGCTAACAGTCGTTACATATTGTGTGCCGCGGGCTGCCCGGCCACCTGCGCCAGCCTCACCACCATGGGCACTTGCCGCCGGCCCTGCACCGAGGCCTGCGAGTGTGACGAAGGCTACCTGCTGAGTGGGGATGCCTGTGTGCCTGTGCGAGATTGTGGCTGCTCCTACAACGGCCTCTACTTCAGGAAAGGAGACGTCTTCTATCCGGAAAAAGAGTGTGTGGAGCAATGCGTCTGTGGAGAAAACGGTGCGGTGTCTTGCCAAAAGTACAAGTGCCTTGCAGGGGAAACCTGTAAGCTTGTAAACGGAGTGAAAGGTTGCCACCCCGAGGGGCAAAGCAAATGTGTGGCTTCTGGTGACCCTCATTACATTTCCTTTGATGGAAAGAGGTTCGATTTCCAGGGTACATGTGTCTATGAATTGGCCACGGTTTGCAATGATAATAATGGCCAGCTGACAACATTCAACGTGACTCAGGGGAATGAGAAGTATGGAAATGGAAAAGTGGCGGTTACCAAGTCAATCGCAGTGGCTGTCTATGGTTATGTTATTTATATCCAGCAAAAAGTTCCGTGGAAAGTCATCGTGAGTTGAACAAGTCCATCCAAAACACTTTTGCTTACAATTTTAGATCTTTATATATTTTCTCATTCTGTCCCTCCTCTTACTCCTCCTCTGTCAAGGTGAACGATGAACTTCTAAACCTTCCCCTCTCTCTCGACAACGGGCTCCTCAGAGTCACCCAGGAAGGGAAGAACATTGTCGTCCGCACCGACTTTGGACTGACGGTCCTGTACGACACTGTCTATTACGTTGAGGTGATCGTTCCTTCCACGTACCAGGGAAAAATGTGCGGCCTTTGCGGCAACTACAACAAGAAGGACAGCGATGATTTTATGCTTCCCGGTGGCAGAACAACTGAAAACGTCGATGAGTTTGGGAAAGCATGGGCGGTGGACCTGCCTGGTAATGTGTGTGGAGGCTGTGGAGGCCAGTGTCCCGTATGTGAGCCGGCCAAGGCCAACTTGTACAGAACAGCAGACTCCTGTGGCATCATTATTGCACCCAATGGGCCCTTCAAAGTCTGCCACAGTAAAATTGACCCAGCGGCATACTTGTCTAATTGCGTGTTTGATGTTTGTGCCCTGGATGGCGACAAAGACACTCTGTGTAACAGTGTCCAGTCCTACGCTTTGGCCTGCCAGAGCGAAGGAGTCAAAATCCAGCCATGGAGGAGCAGCTCTTTCTGCCGTAAGATACGCGGAGCAGTATTTTTGCTCGTATTTTTTACGTTTACAATTTTCAGTTTCACATACAAAGTCTAACAAATGCATTTTTGTCTTGTAGCTGCTTCCTGCCCGGCCCACAGTCACTATGAGGTGTGTGCCGACACCTGTGGAGGGAACTGTGCCAGCTTTATTTCCCCATTCACTTGTCCTGAAAGCTGCTTTGAAGGGTGCGAATGTGACGACGGCTTTGTTTTCAATGGCATCCAATGTGTTCCGCTGGATAACTGTGGATGTGTGCACAATGGCCACTATCTCATGGTAAAATATTTCATTTTACTTTTTCAGTCGACCATCTTAATATTTGAATATTTGAATCAACACTTTAATCGTCCATCTGGAAGTTGAACGACTGCTACGTGTTTCCAGGTGGGCCAAGCAGTCGTGGACCACGGCTGTGAGTCAAAGTGTATGTGCCAGGCCTCTGGGGTAGTGAAGTGCGAGAAGCTGTCATGTGCCAGCGGGGAGGTTTGTGGTGTAAGAGACGGCGTCCGAGGTTGCCACATCAAGCCAGGCCACTGCGGCGTCGGCCGAGACGGCCACCTCACCTCGTTTGACGGCGTATCTGGGGCCGTAGGAGCTCAGGGGGCGTTTGAGGTTGCGACTCTGTGTGACGAGACCGCGGAGCTGTGGTTCCGCGTGGTTGTGGATGTCAGGGTCTGTAGCAAAGGGGCGTCACCCACCGTCGCCACCGTGTACGTGTTCTTCAAGGAAACGGCCATCACAGTGAACAGCGAGCACGTGACTTGGGTGAGAAGAGCCGGATGAGATAACAGTGACAACTTTAATATCGAAACTTTTACTTCAATTCATTTGTTCTTATTTGTTTATATTCTTAATATCTTCCAGGTAAATGGCAGGAAAATGTCCCTTCCGAGCAAAGTGACCAAGGAGATATCTGTCCAACTCTCAGAGAAGACTGTGATCATCGAGAGGGGATCTGCTTTGCGGGTCACCTACTCGCTTTCGAAGGAGGTGACTGTCGTTGTTGACAGCAGCCTGTTCAGTAAAATGTGCGGCGCCTGTGGCAACTACAACAACATCTGCAAAGATGACATGAAGACGGCAGATGGGAAAATTGCCACTAATGTCACGGTGGTTATTGGCTCTTGGGCCGCTGGGGATTTTTCTAGATGGTGAGTATTTGAAACTATTTGCCCGGTGTAAAGTTTAAAGATGCACTGCTACAGTCATTGCCATGATAATGATCTTCTTCACTTCACGGTCTCATCACAGTGTTCCCCAACTCCCCATGTAAACTAACTGTTCTAATGGAATAACGGCTTGGCCTCCTCATCAAGGCTTTTAACCTTCAATTCTAGTTAGATTGGAAGTTTTAGTATTGAACTGTGTCTCTCCCTTTATTATGCAAACAGAAAACTTAATTTGACCACTAAAACAATCAAGTACAGATCAGCGAGAGACGGCACGCGGCTATGACCATTCAATGCTTCTGCTCTTAACAGCAAGAGCTAAACAAGGACTCCGCAGAGCCCTTTTAAAGGAATGAGAGTGTGGTTTTTAATTGCATTTGGTCCAATTTAATTAAGAAATGCCAAAGAAAACCCTAAGGTAATTACTGATTAAAAAGCAGGTGAGGCTGACAGGCACGGCCATCAAAATCTACCATGCTTGCAATCCAATCACTGCTTGTCATCCAAGGACACTTAAGACTCATCTGGGTGCAATATTAATCTGAGCTCTCGTCTTCAGTTCTGTGCTTTAGCCTAAAGTCAGTCCCCAAGAGAGTTGAGTTTGGTGCTTCCGCCAACATAGTTGTCTTTTCGCAGCGATATGTCACCGCCAGACCCTGAACAACGCAAGAAAATGCCCTCTGGTCAGAGCGGCTGCTGAGTGTTTTCATATGCTTTTGGAAATGCCATTTTCAGTGTTGCTTGTAAGCTCTGTTGTGCCTCAGTGATCATGTCTTTACTTTGCTCCAATGACCTTTGACTGCAATTTTTTTTTCTTTCATTTCAGCGGCCTGTAGAGATGTTGGCTCTGCGTTGATTGAAACCATCAGGTGTGAATAGAACCATGAGCTGATGTTCCCCCGTGATTGAAACAGCCGTACAAAGTGGCTCACATCTCTGCTTTCTACACTCATTAAACAAGACCAGGAATGTGGCTAAAGTGTTTCTCATACTCCAATATTTCAATGAAATGGTTTGGGTTGTTTACTGACTATCTTGTCCTCCATTGTTCGCTTTGGAATGGTGGAAAAACTCATTTCTAAAGCCATATCGCCACCTAGCGGAGGAGGAAATAGTAGCATCTGAAATGTACTTTACAAAATGTGTTTTTATCGCCGTTCCAACCAATAAATACTTTTCATTGCACTTTATGGCTATTTATTTACTTCTATAAGACCAGCACTGTCTGTATAACAGCCGAAATAAAAATAAAAATTATGGGTTATGTGTGTCCAGCGCAGCTTATGAGGGATAACTCCTGTTGCAAAAGAAAGCTTTTCGCACTAAAGGATCTTAATTAAAATAATAAAATATAGCATAACAACCAAACCACATAATGGACGGCACCCTGGATTTAGCAATGTGAATTCCCCAGATTGAGACGGGACTTGGGTGACGGGTGAGTGTGTGGTTGGGGGGGCCTGGAGGGGGTCTGCAGGGGGTTCTGGCAGTTTAAATGTGGGAGAGACCTTGGTCGGGCGGTTTTCTTGTAGCTGATAGAACTTTATCTCACTGGCAGCGCGCGCTGCTGTTTACGCGCTCACGTGTAAATTACACCACAGCGAAAGAAGCGCATCTGCACGTGTCTCTTATATTTGGCTGTTTGGGGGAAAGAATGAGCATGATTTACAGTTAATTATGAAATCATGTTTTATTATTGATGCGGGAACCACATCTCATGGGAGTAATAGCTCAGTTTAGCCTCCCTCCCTCCCTCTCTCCCTCTCTCCCGCTCTCTCTCTCTTTCTCTCTCTCTCTCTCTGTCTCCTTCTCTCCCTCATATATTCCTGGAGGAAAAGACCAAGGAGGAAGGAAGTTGAACTCGGGGTAAGCGAGTAGTGCTGGTAAATCACTGTGCAGTCACTGCCTTTTATTGTATTTGCACGTCAATATTGAATCAATTGGCTGAAGTAAAAAAGGGAAATTTTGTTTACAAAGTTCGACTCCGCGGACGCAGAGAAACTCACGAGCTTTGAAGCCGATACACGGTAAGTTGATTTAAATGTACAAACGTATACTCTGAAATGATACTTTTACATTAATACAATTACGCCTTTAATTACGAGCTTAATCACCTTAAAGTCGGTGGCTTAAACTTCCAAAACGCATTCGTGCACACGAGGTTTTGTCTCTCAAAGCGTTTCTCCCTTTTTGTTTGTCCAACTTTGTGTCCAACCAAATTCCTCCGTGTCCTTCTATTTTACACGTGGCCACGTAGCCAATCGCTTTTGTTGTTGTTTGTCATTTACTGCTGTGGCATCTAGTGTGAAAAGTCTCTCGCCAAAGGGTTGGAAATTAGTTGTTGTTGGAGAGCTGGAGTTTAGTTTAACACTTTTGACGCTGTTCATCACGAAAATTGTGTCAAACAACAACGCGCATTAATCTTTATCGCGTGAATTGGCGAGAATATAAAACGTGAAGTTTAAATTCTCTGAATAGCTCATGCGAGTATTTAGTGTGAATGGACTCGCCTGTGACTGTAAATGTAAGCAACCTTTTATAATTTTATTTCCGACTTTCCACGTTAATCTCACTTAATTAGAAAGCATGGTAACTTTTAACGTGCTGCTTCACAGGCATCTTTCTTGTCTCCCCATTCTATCACCTCTACATCACTAACAAACAAGATTACTGGATTGTTTTTTGTTGGAAGAACCCTCCGTGTATTTGTTTGATTAAACCTGATTGGCGGCTCTTTGTTGTTAATCCTGCTCGCAGGGTTGAAGTGTTCATTTCTCCCCACTCCAGCTCCGTGTTCACACCCCCTCTCTTAGTGGTGCATGATTCCCCAGCAGTGCCACGGGCCAAGGGGGGGAACCTTGGCTCCGCCAACGTAGGCTTTGATCTTTGCAAAACATTTTATTTTCCGGGGCTTACATTTTTTTTTTTTCTTCTTGTAAGCGTGGAGCTAAAGCTGTGCATACCTCCACTGCATTCTGTTGTCGTGCCTCGGGACTCCATTGGTACAATGTGGCTGTGAAACGAACAGCTGCACTGGGGTGCTCTTGGTGCCGTGCAGCCAGTGGAGACTCGTGCTACTAATAGTGGATATGTGGAACCGCAACCTTTTAAACGTAAGGGTGTAAGAGAATCTCAGAGTTCCACGGATAGTTTATAGACAGAAAAACAGCCCGAGGAGCTTCATGTTCTATTTGTAAAGTGACCCGGCAAAACGGGTCCTGACCCACTAGCCAAATATATATATAATGCAACACGACACCGGCCCTGCCGCACACCTCTCAACTCTGCTGGAGGACTGAGGTGCTGAGCCTGAAATAGACCCTCTTTTCTTACCCCACGAGTCAGGAGGCCATGTTATGAAGAAACGTACCGGCGCGTCTGGCTGAGAGGGGGCTTTGTGTCTCCACCAGGCTATCAAATGATCGCTTTATTCAGATGCATTATGGGACACGTCACAGCTGGCGTTTTCGGAGCTTGACCTACACAAGGGACTTGAAATCAAGGCCATAACAACAACTCTCATTCCCTTAGACGCAAACAAACATATTGCTGAATAAAGGTTGGACCCGCTCGCTCTTCTGGACAGCAGCTATTCTCCACTAACCTTAACTGGCTGTTTGGTGGGTTTCTGAGAGGTATTAGCAGGTAATTGCGAAATATTTTTGCAACAGCCATCTCTCTGTTCTCAGCAAGGCTCTTTTAAGTAGCCAAGTTATTTCGCTCCATAGGGAGTCAGTGAGCTACAAAGTTTGTCTGTAAGTCGCGTAAAAAAACAAACAGCAAATGCCCACAAAAGTCAGCAGCTTTTTATGACTTCTACATATTGTTATTTACTTTTCTTCTCAGCAGGTTCAATGGATCCCGTGGTCTTGGTGGCGCTCTGCGCCTGGCTGGCCCCGGCACTCGGTGAGCATCCGCTTCACTAAACACTCGGCCGCTTAGCGCTGTTCCCTGTGTGACACGGAGCTGTGTGAGCGTTCCTCAGTTGCTTCCCCTTTCTGTACCGTGGGCTCTGTGTTTAAGATCCTCCCACTTAAAGCACTTGACGTGTCGGTATAACAAGGTCAGTGTTTTTGGCAGAAAGGTCTTGTAAAGTTTCTCTTTTTATTTCCACTCATCACTTGTTTGAACTTCCTGTGTTCTCTTTTTGGTCAAATGTGTATAGAACTTTTGATATTTTCCATTTTAAATCGTTTTATTTCAGGGTTTTGCGGCAAGAAGAAGCCATGTCAGAATAGTGTGACTGTTTCCATAAACTGGAGTTTGAAGGATCATTTATTTACACAGCTGCCATTTTTCCCATTGTTGATGTAGTTTTCTAGTGTAGATTTGTTTCTCTGTGTGAGTTGAACTCTGTTAAGCAGATTTTAGCAGAATTAATGTTTTTTTTTTTCCTCCACTTGGACTTTTAGGCCCGTTATAGTGTGACCTTGTTCTTGAAAGGGGAAATTAGTCAATAAGGGAACTTACACTTCAAGTCTACTGACATTTGGTGAACAGATCAGAAACTTACTGCGTTGAGCATCAGTTGTCAAAGTTTATACACAAGCACAGCTACGAGGACTGGCTGATATTTAAATGCTCTTCTAAGTCAGTTGAACATTTGAATGAAAAGCTACGAAAATAACTCCGGTTAAAATGTTCTTTAGCACAGATGGAATTATTTTAATATGATGTTCAATGTGCTTTTGCTGGTCACTTTATACAATTGTTTGCATTGGTTCTCCATCGCTACACAGAGTGTCTCTATTTATTCCGGTTGTTTTCTCGGTGAACAGAAGACCGTGTTGGTAAAAATGAAAGTTCGGTTATGTCTTGACTGAACAACATAACAATGCAACTGTTCAAATATATTCTTCTAACTACAGCATGTTTTAGAAAATAGATAACGCGTTTCCTCTGACTGAGACGCTGCCCACACAGTCTCACCACCGGTTTCGATAGAAGAACGGGTTCAAACTAGGTTCAGACCTTCTCGTTTCCCTCATCTGAAGCTTGTTCGCGCAGTAAATGAACTCGGACACGCAGCTCTTTGAAGCTACCCGACGCATAACTGCGCTGTATGTGATTCCACCGCGCTCCTTTTTGCAAGAACAAGGATCCCGATTTATTGATTTCACACTTTGAGTTGATTAGAAGTTTCCTAACAGACATTGACACTCGTTCTCTGGCTGGTTTTGAAGGACGAGCGTAACATTAATGGGGCCAACACGTGGTTCCAAATGCACACCCAAGAAGATGTGAAAGGGCCCCGGGGTCTTATGTTTCCCACATCCTTAAAATGACACAGATCAAGACAATCAAATAAAAAAGTGTAGGTAATTAAATCAAGATTATAATCATACAGTGATAATATATTTATCATTAATCCTTTTACATAAATATGAGTTTAGGCTGGTTACTCACGCTTTTCGGCCCCTGTGCAGAGTGGATTTGCCGCACTACCATCAATGTTCTATGCTTTTGCTGACGTGCATAATACACCACCATGTCTTATAAAGATTAATGATTTTCATTCTTTTCTTTCACAGCCTCAGCAGCAGATGTGGAAAACGGTGGGTATTATTTAAACAGGCTTAGAAAAGTCAAATTAAGATAAGCTGCACACTCATTTTAGCTGGCATATAAATTGGCACAGCACACGGCTAATGACTAGATGGATGACTGAGGCCCTCAAAGTGCTGAATAGCTGTCGTATCATGAGAGCTCTGTAAAGTGTGTCAGTGGGTAAATCTGCTTCTCATTTGTCCCTTTTCTTTGCTCTCTTCCACCAGGCAGTGACAGCGATTTTCATTACGGTGAGTGTTTTGCAGATGGACGGGGACTTTTAATGGCCGACCCTCTACACAGGAAACATCTGTGAGGTTGAGACGAGAGAGAGAGTTTGCATTCTCCGATTGTTGTTTCAGAAGTGACGGAAAACTGTCACCCCAAGGCCAAATGTTTGGAGTAGTCCCACTGCGAGTACTTGTCCCAAATGTCCAAGGCCTGATTTTTAAGTCCATTTAAGGCACCAACTTGCAGAGAATGCGGGAGGACCTGCTTTCAGGGTAATGGTTGTTTTCCTGTTTCATTGACCACCCCCCCCCCCTTTTTTTTTCTTGGAGTTTGGGATTATTTCTGAAAATAAGCTCTGTGGCAAACGAAAATGTATAATATTTACACATTTTGCTTCTTGAGAGAGTCTGAACACCACGTGATCTTTATGTTGTTTTGTATTTGATGTCGTAGAAAATGTAAAGCTTAAATCTTTTGCTAGTGTTGCAAGCTGACAAAAACACCTACAAAAATAAAAACATGGACTCCTAGAAGAGGCATCAAAAAGGTTTAGGAACCACTGGCAGCTAAAAAGTCAACAGTAGGCAATTCTGACTCCTTTTGTTCGATGAGAAATTTTGATTTAGTTGATTGTAGTCTATATTTATTTGCTAATGTCAGTTCCCATCTTAAACAAACAGAAAAACCTGATGTTCACCAAGCTGTGATCCTCACAAGCAGTACGTTCTCCTCTGGGTTATAAACAAGCACGCCCTGAGTTTGTTTCAATTGATGTAAACACAGATGTGTCACATTGCTGCTACACAGAGTCAGAGTTGACTGGTGTTTACAGTTTGGGGGACTGCGGCTCAGGAATTTGTGGTCTCCCGTGACCATCGGGGGGGGGGGGGGGGGGTCTGCAGAAAAAGGCTGCAATGCTGCGCTTGTCTTAAAATGTGGTTAAAAGCTTTTGCATCGGTGGGATTTTGTGTCTCAAAGTGTTCACACGCCCTTCTGAAAACATGGTAACGTATTTTTTGTGTGTGTGTAACAGATTATGAATCTCTGAGAATTGGTGGCCTGGTGTTTGCAGTGGTGCTGTTCCTTATGGGGATCGGCCTCATCGTCAGTAAGTATTTGACCTCCCTTAAGCACACCGTGGATGTGTCCGTGTCTGTATGTGTGAGTGTAACAAGCAGGCTTCTGTTTCTCTCGGCGGTCTGAAAGGAATGCACGCTTATGCCCACAATCTCAGGGTTTAAGGGTCATGATTGGAGCATCAGAACATCTTTCCCCGCTATCACAGTGTCCTTCGTAGGTTCCTCCTCCTCCAGTGCCGGCCCTGAAACCAAAACAAATACATTCTTACCAAAGCATCATGCTTCTCTTAGTCGGAATACCTGCGGCTCCCAAACAGTGTTCATTCACGATTTCACTACACTAAAATGATTTAGAGAAACAAATGAGACAAATGCGTCCACTGACACTAGTTGAAAGAGTGGAGCTAACTGCTAACTAAATTAATTGGTAGGTCATGAAACGGTTACAGTAGACACCAGCTTAAATATAGCTTTTCTGACTGTTGTGTGTTTGTTGTCAATAATCTGTTTAATCATATTTAGTTATTACTCACATGGCAAACATGAGTAAGAAGCCTGTCAGCCGGCCAAATCAGCTGCTTCACTTTAAGTTTTATCTCCAGTAAATTGCGTCTTCAGAATGTCTGTAAAGACAAAAACTCTTGATCCCTTTTTTATTTTGTTTTCAAAGAGAACAATAAAGAGCAGAATAGAGTATTGCAGCATGTATTTTGTGAATGCTCTACAATATTTATAGGAAAACTGTGGTGCGTCTAAATTACATAACCGGATATGTTGACTGTTGGAACACGCTGCCGATTTTTAAATGTTATAAATGCTGCACGTTGAATGTTGGCTCCTATATTTTGAGAAAAGTTAACCAAGCAAACTTATTGGGCCCCTAAAGAGGCCTGGCCCGACTGGTTCATTGGTACAAGCGCAAGACTGGAATCATGCACACATGAATGCTCGGAACAACCTCCTACACGTCTAATAGCTGTTAACAATGCATACATTCTTTTTATGATGTCTCATTTTCCTTTTATCTGATTTATAATTCTTTCTCTTGTGTGCTCCCCCCGCCCGCCCCAAAAAACAGCCCGGAAATGTAGATGTTCATCAGGTGACGGTAACAAGTCGTATCAAGTCACGGTAAGTGAAGTTAGGATGAACAAGACAGATCCTAGATCACTAGTATGTATTTTTAGTTTTGTGCAAAATAGATTAAAAAATCCCTCCAGCCAGGTTTTTATCTAACTCTTAATATTCCTCAGGTCCAGCCGTCATGATGCATAATCAGTTGTTCCTAGGGGTAAATATTTTCTTCGTTCTATGACAACTTGCCGTATTAAATAAAAGTCTAGGTGAACAAATCTACTTCATAGGCTGTATAGTTTTATCTATAAAAGGGGGTTAATAAATAATCTAAATCTCTTTCCACAGCTCCGTAGACACTAAGAGCACCGGAGATCTGGTGAGTGTCTTGTAAACATCTGTGAATCTATTTTTTTTTTTTTGCAGCAGGAGCTTAAAGGAAACTTGAATCAAACTTGTCCTCGACCTGTTTTCTCACCGCTAGGTGGCAGAAAATGGCTTGATCACGGCAGACGACCCCTTTCCACAAACACAAGAAGCGTCCTCAATTTCTCAATGCTACTATGCTCTTTTTTTCTTAATGTTTTTATCATCAATTTAAAACCAGAACATGTCATAAATGGTAGTATTATAGTGTGGTAAATGTGTGCATTCCCCGTTCTATTTTTATGACTTTACAAATGATGCAAAATAATAAAACGCATGTTTGTAAAGGTTTCTTCAGCTTTTTATGCATCGTTATTTTTTTTCCCCTGCCGTTTGTGTGCCAGCAGCGGACAGCCCTCTATTTTGCGGCACTCCTGCTTCTGCTGATTCTGCAGACACTTCAGTTACACACGCAGTACTAACTACCAGTGATAGTGTGAATGATTTATGTGCTGCACTGTGGAGCACTTGGAGACGGCTGTCTATGAAAACCAAATAAATATTTGACACATCTCTCTTTTCAATGCTATTGGAAAACTCTAGTGATAGTGGCACACCCTGCGTAAGGAAAAGCTGCATATGCAGACTCTCCCTGGTGTTGCAGGAACGGGCTGACTGCACTGCAGAAAAGAGGACATGGAATAGAAAATGGTGCATATTTAGAATGCAAGCAACGTTTCAATAAAGCATTGTGTACTAAAAACTGACTGGAGTCTTTTACAAAATCCATGATACGATTATAGCATCAAAGATTATATCATAAATTCTTAAATATCAAAAATACCCTTTTTTTTCTCCACACATGCAGTTAATACCCCCATACACTTCCATGCCCCTCAGTGTGATAGCTTGAATATACCTTTATAGTAGCATTACATTAGCTTTTACGCTTTTATTTAATGTAATTTTGGGCTACCGAGCTGACCCACTAGCCCCAGTGGGAGTATCCCACCACTGAATGCAGTGTTTCGCTGCGGCCACCAGAGGGTCTCTGCTGATTTATCTGAGTGCTCCTCAACAGTTCTGCATGCGGTCCTGTCAGGCTACCTTCTTTCATACCCAACCTGAACCTGCAACCTGCAAAGTCTCTGAGACGAAGGTCCTCTACATCTCCACACTGCAGCCATGGCCACCACAGGTTTGATTGTTTTCTTCTCTAATCGGATCTTCATTCATTTTTGTGAAACGTGCATGAAAACAAAATTAATCATGGGTTTGGTCCTTAATTGTGTAATCTATTTGTAACGTGTCATTTAATATGCATGAATTGATGTAATGCGTTTACTCTGGTACACATATTTGATTAGCCTGCTGCATGGCTGCTGCAGTGCCAAAGAGCCAATTTACTGCTGATGTATGGATCGGTGATAGAACATAGGGAGTTCACAGTAAACCCCTCACTGGGATGAATAAATGAACATTACTTGAAATGTTTCTCTCAAACCGTAGAGCCTTTGTAGTACAAACCGCTGCCTCGGTCACTTGGTTGTGACCGTTCAGCAACATGCAAGCCACATTCACACAGGCTTACATTTGCAAAATCCCTCTGTTTAAGAGTAGATTATTCTTAAATACTGTTGATTTGGGTCAAACAATAACAGAAGGTGATTTCAAGTGGCTTTTTAAACGTGTGTTATCCCTTATTAATCGTGCTTTGTTTCTGTGCTGCTGTACCTTGCTGCTGGCTTGTAACCCACTTTACGAATGGTGCATGTTTTTTCTGCTGAGCGAAGATGCTGCATTGACATCTTCTCAGTAGAAAAAAAAAAACAATACTCCAGAGGGGTTGTGGAGCCAAGCCTGCAGATCTGAAGAGCTGCAAACCTTGCTTTCCGTGGTGCTGATGTGCTGTCGTCGGAGCAGCACTCTGTGCGACAATTTCAATCTGTTCTCTGTAACTGACCGTACTTTGTTTTTGCAGAAACTATGTTTCCAGACCAGAGTGACTTTAATTATGGTAAGATTTACGCCATATGCTATTTTCAGGAATCCAAAGCATCACGTTAAACATATTTATACAGGTATTTTTTGAGTTCATCGTAAATTCAGCTCTGTAAAGTCCCATACGGTTGTGTTCCTCATAGATTATGAGACTTTGCGGACTACGGGGGTTGTCCTGGCAGCAATCATGTTTGTTTCTGGCATTTTAATAGCCCTCAGTAAGTTTAGACTTTCTTACATAACACTTGAATTGCAGAGGTTTAAATCATATATACAGGATCACCTTTGCCCTTGTAACTAATCTTTAATTTTTCAAACAGGTAAAAAATTCACAAATTGTGTAAAATCCTCATCCAAGTAAGAATTGTACAAAGTTTAGTGGATGATCCGCCTGCGCATGCTGTATGAAGTTGACTTGAAGGGAATACACAACCAGTGTGGAGAAAAAAAATGTCTTGTTGTTTGACTAAAACTGAGTTTCCCACAGCTTTTCCTACCCCTGCCCTGGATGCCTGTTCTCCAAATACCCCCATTCCCTGTTCTGCATTCTCAACCTAAAACTCACTTGCAACACATTGCAGAATGTTTTACATAGAACCTTGTGTGGCAAATCACATTTGGGTAATGCATTAATCTTCTCTTCATGTCAGTGCTTGCTGCTATAATGCATCAAACTCCTTTTATGTTGGTTGTGAGTGGGCAAAGTGTATTGATCTGATCTGATCTGATCGCATGCTGCTTTTATGACGAGATGACAAGAAAGACGAGGCCTGATACTTCTCAATTACCTCAGAACTCTGTGGCTCCAACCGTTGTTGGATCATGTAGCCGTGATAATGTACGCTCCTAGTCCAAGTTGTCGCCACAGTTTTCAATCTTATTTCCTATCCAGTCATTTTAAACAACTAAACACACTTTAGACACTTACTAATTTCCTTATTTCTGTTCGCAGGTCCAGCTCATCTGTTACTGAAATCCCAAAGACAGAGGGTAAGTTCCCTTCATGATGAGGATTATTATGTGCTAGAACTGATGATTTTACCTTTCTCTCTGCAATTCTGCCTGATTTCTTTCCTTTTCTTTTGCAGTGCCTCCTCAAACTGTATAGAAAATAAAGTATCTAATTGAGGGGGAGAACTGCGCCAGAGAATGCACAGCATGGTCACTGGTTATTTATTGCCATCTCTGTTTGGCTAGTACACTTCTGCCAGCAAGACGATGAACAGGGTTTTTTTCAACGCATCCTCACCTGGTTTTGTTGAGTTTGAAATACCTTGAAGTTTCTGTCAAAACTCTTTGACAGAAACTTTGACAGAAAGTTAAGTTCCAGTTCATAACATTGCAATGATCAAGTGTAACAAATGTCCTTTGCCATTATGTTTCTTCCCTTCTGTCAATATCTACTTTTTCTAGCATGATTAAGACATAGATGGAATAGAATAGATAGAATATGACCAGTATAACATAAAATGAAATATCGCGTAATGTCTTGATGGAAATTAAAAGACAAAGTTGAGTTGAATAATTATTTAATCAATGTGATACAGTGATTGCGTTTGTTCTGCTTTAATGTAAAGGCAAAGGCATTACAAATCAAATGAATACCTGTGAAAAAATGGGACCCTTTCAAATAAAGGTCTTCTACTCCAGATGATTTTATCAGTGTTTTCTTTGACAATCATCTTATGTGTAATAGTATTATTAGGCTGTTATTTTGAGATTAATCTTCACGGTGTGCTTTACAAGAATTACAACTTCTTAAGCAGAAGACTCGTATGTCAGAGGCAGATTGAAACCAAATAAATCACACCCAAAAAAACAGTTTCCCCTCCCACTATGGTTAATTACAATGGAAGAAACCTCAGTTGACACTTGGCTTGAAAAATAAAATCCTCCGGACACTTTCCTAGTAGTCCTCTAGTGGGATGGTGTAAATTTGAACATCAAAGCATTTAGACGGAGCTTTAGTCACAAGTCTTTCTGTGCTTTTAGTCATGACTCATGACTAAAATGTACAGCTAGTCAGACAATTTCTCAGCACACTTACCCACGTAAGGTCTCTGTGATACATTCTTTGCCACAACCAGTTTCAATACATACTTGTTTTACATAGTCAAGTTCATTTTCCCAGAAAAGTTGTACTTGATGTTACTCATGTAAGTATGATGCATACAGACTGACAGTTAAATTATGTCATTCTTATTTAAAGGCATTATTAACATTGTCTTGTTTTACCAACGATTTCATGGAAATCAACATTAAACTGTAACCTGTCAGGAAAAGGAATACTATTTTGCACTGGTGTCTTCATCCTCTGATTTTTGCCTCTTCATTTTTGTTTGTTTAAAGGTTTTCATTTAAAAAAAGTTAAATGCCCTTTTTGACAAAAATATATGCTTGGATTAAAATGTCTTATGGAATGAAATGCTTTGCCTACACATGAACAATTCGCCCAATGCTAAGATAAATAAATTACAGACACTAAATGCCAGGTAAAGTATACACAGATTATTTGTCTAATCTAGTGGAAATAGTTGTGAACATTATAGAAGACAGAGATTCCCGAAGCAACACAACAAAAAACTGTAAATCCTTAAAAACGCATTCCATCCGAATGGGAATTACAAGTGGGGATTTTCGTGTCATCCTTGGTCCTGCAAGGACACGATACGCCGACGAGAGGCAGCACTTCGTTTCTTCAGCATGAGCTTGAGCTGGAAATTAAGCCATACAATAATGATCGCTCATAAATCCCCGATGAAAGCAGTGCAGGTGTGGCTGGCTTTTAAGACGTTGTGCTGCTCACCTTGTCTCCCTGGGTGCCGCTCTGCAGCAGGTGAGCTGGCTGGTCGTTCTCCAGGTTGCGGATGCTGGGGTCGGCTCCTCTGCGTAGGAGCAGCTGCAGTATCTCCTCCTGGTGGGGGTTACCATGGAGACCAGCTGCCATGTGCAAAGCTGTGTGACCATGCGCCTATGCGAAAGAGGGATTTGCCGCATGACTTAGACTATATAGTCAGGTATGTGTATAGTATATACTTGTAAATGCGTGCAAAGCCACTAACACTTTTGAGTTTTGTGCCAGAGTGGGACTCACTTTCAAGTTGACAAAGTCTTTCATGTTCTGCATAGGAATCGTCAGTAGATAATTCACCAGGTCGATGTTCCCCTCCTTTACTGCCAAGTGCAGCACGGTCTTGTTACTTTTGATTTCCTGGAAGTAGATAAATGAAAATTGCTATTTATTTTTAAAAAATAATAATTTTTGACATTTAGGTGTCAACGAAGGCAGAATAAACCCAAACAGGGAGTAGTGGGAGAATAATGGTTTGTCATTAGAATTGGACAATAGCTGCCACTATAAATGTATTATTCTGACTGAACGGAAAGGATTTAACATTTTTAACTCCATTTGATTCCATATGACCCACCATCTACTAACACGTCTCTATTGTGCCACATAGATGCGTACTTGCTCGTGTGACGTTCAGAATAGGAGGAGCTATATTGCACCTGGCTGAGGAGCGACGCCCCGGCGCTGAGAAGCATCTGCACGCAGGACAGCTTCTCCGCAGCCTTGGTGCGAAGACAAACATCTGCTTGCTCACAGTTGGACAACGCCTTCACGGTGACACTGTGAGAGATGGCTGCACAGTGCAGAGGAGTCATACCTGAAGCAAAGAAGAACACACGTTCAAATTAAGGCTCAATTAATATAAAGACTTTGGAATTGGTGCTGAAAACCTAGTCCAAATTATACTGACTAGGTCAACACTACTCCTCTCGATTGCATTGTATATTAATATTAATTAATATTAAGTTACCCTCAAAATTGCGAGCCTCCAGGTTGACAGACGGCCTGCTGGACAGAATTACCTGCAAAAGAGGAATCATTAAGGTCTGCTAGGTACAGCCTACTTTCCTGAGTGCTGTGGCAGTCATGCCAAATCAATCAATCACCAGTGCCGCCTTACCTGAAGAACCCCAGGTAGACCATAGTGGACAGCCAGATGAAGGGCAGTTTGCCCTTTAACGTCACAGACATTGATGTCCGTGCCAAAGGAGAGAAGATCTTGCACAATCCCCGGTTGGTTTGCTGTCACCGCCACCAGTAAAGCAGTCTGCACGAGCACATCAATTAAAATACTTTATTGTGAGAAATGATCGTGCTAACGTTTATGGATTCAAAAAAATGTATGTGTGCCCAAAAGAGCAATTTGCACACTTGGAAAGATTTTTTCATACCTTTCCCTTGTGCTCTTTAGCATCAAGCCCACCGACATCCCTCAACCTCTCTGCAGCGGCAAAGGCACACTCCCTGAGCCCTTTGGCAGTGTAGATGTGCAGGATGCTGAAAGAACAAGAGCACACAATACGTTTATTTTACATTTGGCAGGAGTGTCGGGGTAATCCTTGCAACCAATTGCACATGTTTCCCTTTCACAGTTGAATTTGTCTCCCCACTTCATGTAAACATTGAGCATGAGAGGCTGACTAATTCACATCTTTTGGTTTTGTTCATCTTTGTAGGATTACCAGACTGCAAATATAGATCTTGTGACGGAAAACGAAACTCCTCTACTAATACTGTAGCTAAATCGTGTGCTCCGATTTGCACTTTCATGACACAATGTCAGCAGTGTGTGTGTGTGTGTGTGTGTGTGTGTGTGTGTGTGTGTGTGTGTGTGTGTGTGTGTGTGTGTGTGTGTGTGTGTGTGTGTGTGTGTGTGTGTGTGTGTGTGTGTCTGTCCGTCTGCCTGTTTGCTATCAGTGTGATCTACGACCTCAAAGAAAATTCTCTTACACACATGGGATCCACACGGCGCATTCTCACACACATGCATTCTCCCAGAAGCACTCACGTGTCTCCATCTTCATCCTGCCCAGTAGCTCTGCTGTTGTCCATCCCGCTCAGCAGCATCCGGGCCTCTTCCAGCTTAGCGGCGTCCATCGGCGAACCAAAACTCAGCTGTGTGGTCGGATTGGGACCCAAATGGGACCAAGCCGAAGCCATGCCGGCCTCTGCGGCCGCACTCATCGGGCACTCCTGCTCAGGAGAAAGCAGGTAAAAGGTCAAACCACCACACAGTTGGATACAGATACGTAAACAGTCCGTTATTACAGGATTTCTCTTACGTATGTCAGAGACATTGTGTCTTCATATCCCGGGACGTGCTGCTGTGCGCCGTACTCAGATGTCATTGGGATGCTGAAGGCGGCATCGTAGCTGGTTTCTGGATGGACGTGGTAGTAACCGACTGCCGGCTCTGCTGCCGGAGTCCACTGCTTATAGCTCACTGCCATGTCTGAGTAGCTGCTCGAAGCCCCTAAAACGGACGGTCAGACAATATGTAAAACAAATAATTGTGGTAATGCTTCATTGATATTGAATTGGTTGTTTTGTAGGCTTGGGGAAAAAAGGACTGTGTCATTTCTTTGTCAAATTGGTGGATCTTTGGAGGGTAGTGTGTTGTCTCGAAATAAATAAACTAAACAACTATAGTGAAGCTCGGAAAAGGAATATCACCAGACTGCTCTCTCACCTGTGCAGGTAAACTGTTCTGCTGAAGGTGACAGCTGGGAGAAGAGAAGATAGAAAAACAGTCAGATCTTTGTCACACGTCGTGAGATGGTGATCCCCTCTGTGCGCCACCTTACTGTGACAGTGGTCGGAGGAGCAGGACTTGTGACGGCCGTAGAGCAGCAGGGTTGACCAGACGACGTCTCGCGTCTTCTCTTCCGCTCCAAGAGTTTCTTCACTGTGGGCAGACTGCAACACTGCTTCTCTTTTGGCGCTGAAAAAGGTAATATGTGCCCGAAGGAAGTTGGTCACACGTGAGTGAGAATATATTGATAAACTTGAGTATATCAACATTTTACTCATCAACATGGCCTTTGCTTTATTGAAGCTTAGATTTTAACTAATGCAGCGCCAAATAAATGTTAGATTACAACTGCTGTAACTTAAATTCCGTCCCGCTCACTTTCTCCATTGGGGCATGTTTTTGCACCTCTTTACATAAAAGTACATGAAATAGAAAATATCGAATCCATTATGATAGGTTTCCCCCCGGTGATAAAAAAAAAGGATTATTTCCATTAAACAGGTGAGAAATTAGGAAAACACTTTACAAAGAGAGTTCTGATGTTTCCAGCAGATGTGATGTCACCACACAAGTTTTTTCCTCAAAAGCTTCTTTCCACAGAAAGATAAAGTGATATTTCCACCTTGTCTGTGGAAGATAAAGCTCTGAGAAACCTCCTCCATTAGGAACACAGATCTTGTGGCCGTGCAAAACCAGACCGATTCATCAGAAAACCTTTTGCATGGGATTGCCACAGCGTATTTTCTATGACATCTCACTGTCTCGCTCCATTACGCTAACAGAGAGGCAAACCACATCTTCCTGTCTTCGGTGTGTCACAGGCGCGTCACCTCGACACGTGTGGCTGCTTTCTAATTCACCTACATGTCCCGCAGGCACTTCTTTAGTTACTTCTTTTGTGAATATCAACTGTCGTGATGGGCCAAAGCAGACCCGAGACAGCTCTGTTCTACACGGCAAATACAAAGAGGGAATACTTGCAAAACACAAAGGCAAATCCCACCAGTGAGAGAGAGAAATGTGTGTTAGTGGAGTTTAGATAAGTTAGTTCCGCCTTTCAAAAGAAACTCTTTCACTTCCAGCTAAAAACCGGTCCTAAACAATGTGCTGCTGTGTGCAACCTGCCCACACATCATAGTAAAGGTCACTTCATTCGAACAAATTACATCAGTCGTGCATTTTAGTGACACCAGGTTTCATTTTCAAGTTCAGAAGGTGTTACTATGGGTTACTCAACCCTGAGTCATTTGATATTTACAACAAGTTTACTGATGATGTAACTACACAGCCTCTATGAAACAGTTGATTGCCAGACGGTGGAAGTTGCTCAATACTTTCACTCACACATCAGCGGAAATAGCTTTTAATAGTTAGCGGACATCTTGGCCAACACACATCTATAGCCGTTGGATTTGCTCACACTGCCAACGCGGCGCTCCGGGCTACTCTGTGCCGTATTCAAATAGCAGCTGTGGAAACCCCTGGACATTGAGTCATGTGCGTGGGAGGTTGGGGATTCCGACGACCTTTCTGTTTTGGCTTGCTCTGAACCGAAAGAAAGAAGCGGTGCGGAGCCAACTTCCTCATTATGTGGTATAACTCAGCCCGGCAAGCCAGACTAATTTGTAATCACTCAAGCATGTGCCGAACTGGGCACGAACGAAGAAAGTTAAGTTGTCGGGTCACAAAGTTTGCTGGTCTGGCAAGAATCAAAAGGGGAACTGAAAAACAATAAGCAGGGGTGGAGGTGTATCAGGGTTTCCCCAAAAAATGTCCTGACTCTTTGCAGATTTGCAGATATTATGCTGTCATTCAACAAAAAGTGGAATTACGGCTGATGAGGTCACTCATCTGCATTCAATCAGAAGTAAAAATTGTGGCCTATTAACTGAAAACACTGACAGTCCCAAATCAAGTAAAAACTTAAACGTGTTTGGTTATGATGGAGGGATGCATGTTGAATTTTGAAGGCTTAAAAATGCAAATCAATTAGTTAATTAGCTGCCAATAAAACAATCACACATTACTGAATGTCTAAAGGAGGTTCAGTAATGTATTCATTTAAAAAAACAATCATTTGTCATCATCAATGTCAAGCCATTCAACTTTATAAATGATACCAGCCGTACCACTTAGTAGCCTGCACGTAGTTAACAGATCAGAAGCACACGTACTCACGTTTATCAAAGTGCATGTCAGAAGCGGTTTTGCTTTGAAATCCTCAATAGGTCGTCCCTTTCCGTCACCAGGCTGCTCAAAACGTCGATGAAGTGATTCGCAGCGCCGGCGTGCTCTGTGATGCTCTGTGATGAAGTGTGAGTGGCTTGTTGTCTTATCCGCTGGCTGCTTGTACACACAGAGCACGTTGTTCCCCGTCACCGCCCCCAGCTGTGCTCAACCCCCTCTAGCGAAGGGGAAGCCACACACACACACACACACACACACACACACACACAGGACGGTTGAGTATTACAACAAATATACATAAACAAAGTATGCCAATTGAACACAAATGTACACAATGGTGTACAAAGTATTTGGAACGTTGAATTAAAAATTGAAATAGCATTAGGTGGAAATGCATTTTTCTGAGTAAACATTATGTTGTTTACAAAGTGAAAGCACAGAGGTACTAGCAGAAAAGTAATATGCATTATGCCGGATGGCTCACATCACTACATTAGTACTGTGATATTGGTTGTCAACTGTAACTGTCTAACTAATATTTTACGGTTGTAGAAGTGATGTCTGGTGCCGGAGGGATCTGTGATGTAGTGTGAGTGGCTTGTTGTCTTATCAGCCACCTGCTTGTACACGCAGACCACGTTGTTCCTCGTCACCTCACGCTTCTGTGTTAAATGTTGACCTGCAAGTTAAAACATTTACAAACTAACTTTAATTTTCAAGTACATTAAGTACAAAGTACACTAGTTCTCTCAAAGTAAGTAGCCCTACTATAGATGTGACCAAGACTTGGTCCAGTAATAATTATACTTTTACTTTATGGACTTACTTAATCCTCAAAAAAAGAGAGTTGTGTGCAATTTTACAATGCTGAATGACAAACAAAAAACACATTAACATATCTGAATAAAGGAGACATGAACAACACATTTTAAGAAAATATCACAAGCACTATACTACTTTATTTATGAATTAATTAATCGATGGTCTTTTTTACATAGATATTGTTGATGAAAATTGACTTAATTTATGTAAATTGACATTTTGTGCTTATTAACTGATTTACTCCTTTGTTTAAAGACTCAGTGTCCGATCCCTGTATTTGTCCATTCTGGGCTACTGTCAGGGTGGGTGGAAGGCAGGACTCAAATGCAGACTTTTCTCAAAAACAAAAGACTTTAATAGTCAGAAACTCCAACACAAAATGGCCAAGGGGCAAAAACGTATACAGGAACAGGGGCAAAAACGGCAGGCAGAAAATAGCGACATCCAGGACAATAAACAATGACGTGACAAGTGACAAGAGACACACACTGCTTAAATACACTAGGGAGGTGCAGGTGATTGGAAACATTGGAAACAATCAGACAATCACAGGGGATGACAGGAAAAGGCAGGAAGTGAAGTTACCCAGGGAGACAAGAAGCAGAAAACTACACAATAAGACAGGAAATAAAACCACACCGTGACAGCTACTGTAGAAGCATGCAGGGCTGTAGTGTAGGGTACAGGGCATTTACTGTAGGGTAAACGCACGTAAACGCCGTTTACGCACCTCTGGAATTTTCGTTTACCCACCTCTAAGTGGTGTTTACGCACCTCAAAGTTCCCTGCGCCTTGTATTCTTCCGTTTGAATACTCCGAAATAAACTTGGTGTAATTTTAAAACAGCTAAGACTACGTTTTCTATTGTTGAACATATAAACGGCGTAGTCTGAATCATTTTCATCTGCGCTGTATGTGTGTGTCTTGTAAATGTGTCTTGCGGCTGCAGCAGCGACACCAATCAGGATCCAGGAGGTGTGTAAACACATTCACATTGTGGATCAGCCCAGTGGTCCCCAACCTTTTTCACCTCACGGACCAGTTTCATGTCAGACAATATTTCGCGGACCGGTCGAGAAGGTCCGACGGGGGGGGTGTAGTCGTTGTTGCGGGCGGAACGACCGACGGGGGAGGTAGTACTCGCACGCTCTGTGTTCGCTGGTTGTGAACGGTAAAAGGAAAAGAAAAACGCCTGGTGACGCGTAGATTAGAAAACAAGTCCGTTCTCAATGTGAAAAAAAACATGCTGTAGGGTTAGGCTATTTATGATGACATAGGTAGTACATGAGTGTTCCTTTAACTTACGCTGACAGTGTAATTGACAGGCTGCTTAACTGGTTAACTCTTAAATTCAACATATTTTTTCCGGCAGTGATAGGACAGGTAATGATGCAGAGAGCACAGGGAGAGGAGAAACACCAGGTCGAATAGAGAGAGGAGAAGCACGTGGAGGACAAGGAGGCCCTCTGGGAACTACTATGAAAAGGAGACTCGGTATGTAGATAGTATTAATCTGCAATTGTCGTGTTGTGTTGACATACTTTTCTTTACTGTTTTCTTAAATTGAATAAACTACAAACTAACACATTTATTCATTGTCATTGATTGTATATGACTTTTACTGATAACATAATGCAATATAGCCAGGACAGCCTTACAGAGTCCCGACGCTTTGTGTTGCTTCGCATCGCATCGAGGTCTGTATGATCACAAAATTCAGAGTTTACCCACCTCTAATTTTACCACTACAGCACTGGAAGCATGGGAGCGAACCCCACATATGTAGATAGGGACGGCTATTTCTAAGGTAATGAAAACGCAACTGTTAAGTGACTACTTACTTTCCTTTCAGTTGATTTAACACTAAAGAAACACCATTAGTAATGATATTTTCCATTTCAACCAACAAATTCCCCTAATCCTACACATGTTTACATAAGTGTTTTCAGCTCTAAGAAAAATATAAACAAAGTATCTAAAACTGGCTTAACTAATGAATTGAAAGAATAAATTGAAAAAGGTTTGATATAGGAAGTTATTTCTTTTATGTCTTGAAATGTTGACCAATTTGAAAGTGAAAATAAATGTAAAGCTGCTTTCGGGTTGGTCTTACACATCTCAGAGAATAGAAACTGGCCAGAGAACCACAAAAATCTAAGGGAAATTTAAGTTAAAAACATGTCTCACTTCAATGGTGAGAGACCTTAGCTTAGTATAATTGATACTATATTAGTAAAATATGCTGTTAACAGTAAAAGTCCAGTTCTGGTACTTTAGCAAAAGTACAAAAGTACCAAAAATAAATGTATTCATTTTAAAGAACCTATTTATGAATTATATTAATTCAGCATATATTATATTACTGCATCATTTATACATTGGTGTCTTTGTCGCTCTAATGTTGTAGTTAAAGTTTATGGTGGTTGTCAATATTTTGTATCCATACCATTACGTAACTTATTTGTAAATAATCATAATTCATACATTGATATATTTTGTATTATAATGATGCTGTGAGAACATTATTAAAGGGATCCAGAGGGAGTAATGTCAGTGAAATGTTTGTGACTGAATTTATTTCCCCGCTTAATGACTCAAACTCAAATCAAATCATTTGAATCAGGAATCAGGAGACATTTATTACCAAAATATGTCAAACATACAAGGAATTTGTCTTGGCGGTTGGTGTGCGACAGTGTGACAATAGACAACAAGACAGCAGTGCACAAGTAATAAAATAAAGTAAAATGGAATGCTAATGCAATGGGTTAGTAGAATAAGGCTATGGGTTAGTGTAAAACAAGGCAATAAAGTTAAAGTTAAAAATTTAAAATATTAAAAAAGTTTTTAAAAAAAATTAAAAAAATTTATTAAGCATAAAGAGCACTAGCGAACAAGTAACAAAGTGACGAGTGACGACAAAGTGATAAATTACAGTTAAAGTGACATGTGCAGTGTGAAGGGGAGTGACCGGTGGAATGTTATAGTCAGTCAGTGGGGGACCGGGCTCTGTTGATGAGCCCGACAGCAGACGGGAAGAAACTGTCCTGATGGACCTCAGCCTTCTGCTAGATGGAAGGGGGAGGGGGGAGGGTGGGGCTCTGTTCCGTCGGAAATCCACAACCATCTCCACTGTCTTTAGAGCGTTGAGCTCCAAGTTGTTCTGGCTGCACCACAACACCAGATGGTCAGACTCCCACTTGTGGGTGGACTCATCCCCACCAGAGATCAGTCCAATGAGGGTGGTGTCATTCGCAAACTTCAGGAGCTTGACGGACTGGTGACTGGAGGTGCAGCTGTTGGTGTACAGGGAGAAGAGCAGAGGGGAAAGAACGCAGCCTTGGGGGGAACCGGTGCTGATGGTCCGAGAGGCTGGGACATGTTTCCCCAGCTTCACGTGCTGCTTCCTGTCAGACAGGAAGTCTGTGATCCACTTGCAGGTGGAGTCGGGCACGTGCAGCTGGGAGAGTTTGTCCTGCAGCAGAGACGGGATGATGGTGTTGAAGGCAGAGCTGAAGTCCACAAACAGGATCCTGGCGTAGGTTCCTGGGGAGTCCAGATGCTGAGGATGTAGTGGAGGGCCATGTTGACAGCATCGTCCACAGACCTGTTGGCTCTGTAGGCGAACTGCAGGGGGTCCAGGAGGGGGTCGGTGAGGGACTTCAGGTGGATCAGGACTAGCCGTTCAAAAGACTTCATGACTACAGAGATCAGGGCGACAGGCCTGTAGTCATTGAGTCCTGTGATCCTGGGCTTCTTGGGAACAGGGATGATGGTGGAGGCCTTGAAGCAGGCTGGTACGTGGCATGTCTCCAGGGAGGTGTTGAATATGTCAGTGAACACCAGAGACAGCTGGTCAGCACAATGCTTCAGGGTGTGAGGGGAGACGGAGTCCGGACTGGCTGCCTTACGGGGAATTTGTCTTTTAAAGAGCCGGTTAACGTCTCTCTCCAGAATAGAGAGGGTCGTTGCTGGTGGGGTAGGGGAAGGTGATATAGATGAAGAGGCGTGAGCACCTGATGAGCTGGGGGAGGGAGGGGTGGGGGACTGCAGCAGGTTGGTGGAGCTGTAGGGGATGGAATCAGGACATTGTCTTTCGAATCTGCAGTAGAAATCATTCAGCTCGTCTGCCAGGCGGATTCATGGAGTGGGGGGTTTTGGCTTGTAGTTAGTGAGGTGTTTGAGGCCTCTCCAAACTGAAGCAGAGTCACTTGCTGAGAACTGTTGTTGGAGTTTCTCAGAGTACAGTCGTTTAGCATCTCTCACTGCCTTGCTAAACTTGTATTTTGCCTCTGTGTACAAGTCTTTGGGTTTTAACAAACATAATTCTAGTCCACGCTACCAGTCCCAGCTGTAGAGACATTGGTTCCGCCATCTTTCTCTTAATCGGCTGATGTTTTCATACAAAAGAAGCTTTACAGACTTTTCGGAATATTTGATGATTGTGTTGTACATTTTATGTAGTCTACCCTCCAGCCAGAATAAACAACAATTTTGCAATCTTCTGGACCCCCCCCCCCCCCCATAATCATTTACCATAAAGCCTCACAGCTCCATCTGCTGTCGCAAAGTGTGATATTTAATTTCCTGCAAAGACTACTGAGCTCAAATGAAACAAAGCAAGTAGGATTGTCTCAAAGTGGAGCGGGCAGCTTCCATTATCAGAACAACTCAAGTTGACTGCCCCCCCGAGGCTGCTCACGAGGACACATGCTCCACTGGGTGGCCAAAGAAGTGGAGGCAAATGTTTTCAAAGGTTGGCACATTCAACAGGCCGAGATGATCCAGCTCACGTGCCGTCTGCTCTGGCAGCAGATGTAAAGTACACATGTGTCTAAACTTAAAGCAGCAAAGGATGCAGCTCACCTGAGGTTTGTGTAATAGTGTTTGTACTGACAATCTATTTTAATTTTTTTCTTGTCTTTTTGTTTTATTGTTGTGCAGTAATGTTAACTACATGCACTTTTCAACTGCACTAAAATCTTGATATATTAAGTTGACTGAGATTTTGAATGCGGTACTTTTATGTTTTTCTACAGTAGTCTTGGTACTTCTACTCGAGGGAAAGATCTCACTACTTCCACCACCGTTAAATAGTGCCTTCTATTTTGCTGGCCCAAAGTCCATTACAAACTTCTTGGGGCATTAAATTGATTTTCATTCTAATGAAATGTATACCTACGCAGTATGTATACAGGCACGTAAAATCTTCCAAGCCGCGTTGTGTTTTCTCAAAAAGAACAGGCAGCGCAAGAGGAAGGACGACAATTTGACGTCATCATTCAAAAGTGAAAACAAATGGCAAACTTGAGTCACATTATCTTTCGGATTCCAGATAGCGGAGCGGCTGGAGCTCAGCAGGTTTTTGAATCTTAACTCACTTTCTCTTCCTCATTAAAACTTTCAACAGCTCAAGCTCGTCAAAATCTGTTTTGTTTGTAGTTTTAGATCGAATTTAAACAGGAATATGTGGTAAAAGTTGCGTTTTATCCTAGTGTGAAAACAGAATTTAACATACGGACTGCGTTTAACAGTTACATTTATGACGTTTTGAGGATTTCAGAGAGCCCATTTCTGATTTTGTGAATCATTTTCAATTCTCTTGTTCTCAACAATTTTCGTTAAACGCCTACTCAGAAGCACGTGACTCATCGTGATGAAGGAGTTGCTCATTCAGTAATGTCAAAGGTGAAACCCACTGTTTTAAACGGTTTGGGGGATTTAGCGGGGATATACTAACTAACTCTTTCTAACTAATTAGAAAGAACGGTATTTATAATACCACGTGTGGTTGTTCTGTGGAATGTGTATCTACATTGAGCGGCATTTAGGGAAGGCACATTTTGATCTCTTTTTGTCTTTCAGAAAGCTGACGACTGAGTTGCCAAATTTGAGAATGGGATACAACAAATTCTTTATTGTCCTAATGTTTTTGTGCAGTAAGTACATTTCCATATGTGTCCTGCCCTTGCGCACAAGCAAATACCTCCGTGGTCCTGCACAGGAAACCACAAACGTTTTTTACAACGGAAACTTATCTGACAGAGGTGTTGCTGAGTGCCGAAATCAGCAAGAATATCTCACAGTTTTTGCTTCTTTTGTTTTCCTTAGACGCGGCTGTGGCCCTCCCAGGTGCGTGCAAACAAAACGCACATAACTTTGAAACTCAAATGTTGTCAATGTTATTACTCGTTCATAATAGTGTAAATTGGAAAAACAAGCAACGCAAATGTAGAACCAGCCGATGACAACTGATGATTAATTTCTTCCCTGCGTATCCCACTCATTTCTGTCTGTCTGTGTTTCACAGAGAGCACCGTGTCCTGCTACAGGATCGAGCCGGGAACGATAGCTGGCATCGTCTGTGCAGATGTGCTGCTGACCCTTGTCATTGTCGTTGTCACCTACAGATGTGCTGGATATCGGCGTCAGAAGATAGAAAAAGGTGAGGCGACGGCGCGTAAAAGTTCAGCTGAGAAGGTTTGCGAGGGATCGGCCTCACAGATCTGCTCATATCTTTTCATAATCATGTTTACAAGATTCTTTGTTTTGATACATAAACATTTTTGGGCTGCTTTGGTACTTTAAGCCTCTCTTAATAAGGTCTTGGTATTCGATAGTTTGCTGTTTTCAAATACTAATTTATCTCTCTGTCTCTCTCCTCCCATCTCTTCACAGCCGATGAAGTGTACATGAATGTCAGAGCCAATTGCAAGAGCTAATCTAAAGGTTGTGCAGTTTTGGTTGAACAGGATTAAAAAACATAAACATGATCTTATCATGTTTATGTTTTTTAATCCTGTTTTTTCAACCAAAAATGATTGGAAACGTTAAAATGGATTCATTCCCCATTCAACTCCGTGGCTGTTAACACAAACAGAATGTCTTGCACATGTCACTATTCATCGACCATGCGTATAATTCACAAACCGTTGTCCATTTAACAGCAGGACACAGCACCATCTGCTGCTGACTTTTGTTCCCATCAGCTGTATCAGTATGTATAAATGGCGTCTGATTGGTGTGTTATCTAAATGAATGCTGCAGACACCCCCTTGAATAAATAAACCAAAGGGATTCATCAAGAGGCTGGTCATGATATTGGGTTGGAATGGCTGTAGCTAAACTGTCACAAAATTTGGTTGATTACACAGGAGGAATTTATTTTGAGTTTAGAATTGCTCAGAACGACTTTACCATTAAATTATTGCATTTTAAGCCTACATCTGCATACAATAATACATCTGTTGGTTTATACAGCGTGATTTCCCACTTGGAAAATCCATCAGTTATTCGTATGCCTGGTTTATAAATCATCTAGTATTAATAACTAATTACTTACCATTAATAGAGCACATGGAACACATATTTCGTGTGCTTCAATAAAAACGCAGTCATAGGGTCTTATGTGTATAGTTGGCTGCAAGAAATGGAAAACAGTCGGCTTTTGACATCATACGAAAAAAAAACTTTTATTTGTATAGCACATTTCAACAACAAGGCAAATGCTGCTTCTGAATGTTTAGTTTTAACTGGGAACAGAAAGTAGACAATGCTGTAAAGACCTGAGAACTGGAGTGATGTCATCCATAGATTTCAATAACTGGAGCTTCTTGAGCAACATGTTTGATAAATCTCAGGCTCGCTAAATATCTCCCTTCCTGTATGTGCTTTTTAACCCTAATTCAAATGATGACTTTTATTCAGGATAATTTTCTGATCAATGTCTTTATATGTGATTATCTTTAATGATCAATGATGTAACCATTTGTTTTGTTTTCTGTCTCAGTCCAGTAATATCTATAATAATATCTCGCTATTTTAAGGATGTTCAGGGCTAGTTTTTTCACTTTCACCCAATTGGACACTCTCTCCAGGTCTTGAATCAACGTGATTGCAAGTTTTTAGCTGCATAGCGTTGTGTCGTCTGCATACATTACCTTTTTGGCATTCTTATTTGACAAAGGGACAATAGAACACAATAGAAAAGAGTAAAGGGCCTAAGCAACTTCCTTGTGGAACCCCACAGCTAACATATCTACAGTCAGATAAACTGCCATAATAAAGAAAGATAACTGACCATCCAAGCCAGGGCCATAATACTAAATCCATAACGTTTAAGTCTAATAGTCATCAGTTAGCTGAGCAAGGGCAGCTTCTGTTGAGTGATTCTGTCTGTATGCAAGTTTCAAAGTTTCCTCGAAAAAACAATCAATGCTTTCATTTCTTTGACCGGACATCGTCATTAGATACACCCCCGAACAACAGCAGCAGTGGCTCCCGCCTGCTCTAAACCACAGGTCATGAGGAAATGCTCTATTTGGAGATATAGTTTCATGCATCTTCGCCAAAACTGCAGGTATCACACAGCTCATTAGCTTGGCACCACTTAAATGTGTTACTTTAAAGAATCACACATATGTTATGAAGTCAAAAAGAAGACCCGTGATCATATGATAACATGTGACAGTGTGGAAGAATTCATGATCACATGTATGGGATCTGTAACCATCACATGAGTTTGACATTACAGAAAGGAAACAACACCAGCTTCCTCTTCTGTGTGATGAACTCCTCCTCAAGGAGTCACGTTGACAATCCTCACAGAACTGCCAGTATCGCTGGTGTTGACAATTGTGAATCCATCTACCGCTTTTGTTTAGAGGTGTAACTGCCTCGGCCTTTAGCAGAGAACAACAGCCGCAACCACATTCTCTCATTTCCTCCTTCGCCAGAAACCAACATGAAGATGTCTGATGCTCTTTGTATTTCTGGTTCGTTCTTTGGTGAGTGGTGCTCTGTCTGTTTGAGTGCATATACTCTCTCTACTTTTATTAAAAGTTAAGTTTTTTATTAACTCTCTTTCAGGGTCTACAGAGGGACAGCAAGGTACCACTCAAACCTTTACTTCTTGGGTGTTCTTGACCACCATGTTGTGAGATTTGGTGTTAAAACGCTGTGTTTTCCCCCTTTTTACAGACTGTGGTTCATGTTACCTGATAAATATGGGGTCTGTGTTGGGCATTTTTGCCTCTGATATCATCTTGACCGTCCTCATCGGCATTTCTGTGTTCTGTTTTGCGACTCACAACAAGAAAAGGAGGGAGTGTGATTCTCGTGATGGTGAGCATTAAATCCTTTAATAACCCACAGTGATGCTTTAAGAAATGTGGGGTCCAGTCTGTTTTATATTACCTATCATTCAACTTTGAGGAAGTTTAATGGTAACGTTACACTTTTTAATAGGTAAAAGAAATATGCCATCATCGTCATCAAAGAAAATGTCAGCAGAAGTCACAGAATCTCCCTACCAGGTAAAGCAGAACTATATTATTTTTTAAATATTAAAGATACTAAATATGATTTTTGCCAGGTTATATCTATATATTATTTGTATTTTGATGATGAACTGTTGGCCTTTTTGTAGGAGTTACACGGAGTCCAATCAGATGTGTACACTGAGCTTCGGCCCTTTAGGAAAATAAACAACAGAAATATAAAGATCTGAACATTACTCTGTCTGCAAGCAATATACCCCACACATCTGTGTGTGTGTGTGTGTGTGTGTGTGTGTGTGTGTGTGTGTGTGTGTGTGTGTGTGTGTGTGTGTGTGTGTGTGTTTGTGTGTGTGTGTGTGTGTGTGAGAGCCACTTATACGCCCGCAGCACTAACATATGTGTATTGTGCATGTTGTATTAAGTATTGTGTTGTATTGAATGTGATGTTTACTGAAAAACATCTTTTTTTTTTCTCAAGCTGTATTCAAATGTGTTTTTATATTTAAATAATTATAAATTAAACTACCTTTTAAAATCAAGTGAATTAAAAAAGATGCATTAATTAGATTTTCTTTTTTTCTGTATTTATATTCTGTGAGATTACCTATGCATTTTCAAACTACAGTAAACATACAAAGACTTTAAATATTGACATAAAAGAAAAAGTCTCAAAGATTCTGTTTTCAGTGATCTAAATAGTTGTATGTTTCTGCATTTTATTTAACATTACCATTTTTCATCTACAATCTGTAGCAGCTTTAACCATTTTCAATGCGCAAGCACGGCACAAACTTGTCATAACCTCTTTATTTGTTCACATGATCAAATAACAAAAGGGATGTAAAAATCTAAATTGGGATGAAAAAGTCCCAGAAGAAACTATTTGGAAGAAAGCAGGCTGCCAGCGTGACTCAACAATTGTCGGGCCCTGACTCATTATGAGGAAGAAATGGAATCTGGGAAAAAAACAAAGAACAAATGCCATTGAACATTGTTATTATTATGTGTTTCAGTTGCATCCGGCAGACTGGGTGGATAGAGATAAAAAGCACAAATTATTTTTTTGTATTCAAATTGATTGGAAACACACCTTTGTAGGATCATCAGGAGGCTCGGACCTTTGCTGGAGCCGGGAAGCTACTGGCCATGTGCTCCTGAGGAGCAAAAGTGTACATGAGAATTGATCTTTCAGGATAGGGGCCACTGTGCGCATTAATTATCAAAGAATTCGGTTACAATATTCTCCATGGGCATAAAACATGTATTACCTACTGGATGCGTTTCAGCACTGATTAACTCCCTGGTTTCTGTGGAATGTTAAAACCAATCATTCATTCTTTGATACTCAGAACATCATTGTTGAAATGAATGTTTTATGTAACTAAGAATCCGATCTTACCATCATAGTCTGTATCTCCTCTGTTGCCCACTGGAGCAGGTCTGCCATTGTCCTCCAAACTATCCCGATCCATCAGTTCTCTGCTACTACCTGGGGCAAACATACCATTCGACCCAAATCCATGTTTTCCGGGTAAATGGTCCCGCTCTTGAGCCTCCAGCGTCTCCTCACTGCTACGATCAGTCCGCTCTCTGCTTGCTGGCTGTGGTCCATGCGGCCCACTACGCTCCCCACTACCCTCCTGCTCCCCGACCTGCGTCCCCCCATTGGTTCTCCTTGTCGATGGTGCTTTATCTTTCTCCAAAACTTGGGAAATCATCATCGCATCACTGTCAAGGCTTCGGGAAGAATCTGAGAAGACAAAATGTTAGCATACAATGTGCATCAGTTGCACTTTGACATATATCGGGGTGTTAAATGTTAATTTGAATAAGGGGACAGGAGCTTTATCGGACACTTCAAACTTGAATTTCATGGGAAAATTCATTCAAGTTAAATTGGTAAATTACACCCTGCACACCTGTAAATCTATTGATGCCTAAATTCTCTGTCAATCCCGCCTTTGACGTATCTATGAGTGAATATATTTGAGTCATACCAAATCAAAAGACATTAAGAAATTAAAGTTTCTTAAGAGGTAGTTACTAGTGCCATAGTTTCAGTATGAATCAAAATGGAGAAAAAACAAAAATGTACCTTCAGAATCATCGTCTTTCACTGATTCATTTGGAGGGTTTGCTGAAAACGTGAGAAAATATGTTAATAATCACTGAGGTGGTTAAATATAACAATCACATGACATCAAAAGGTTTTGCTACACTAAACCTTAACAATAAAGTTATTCAATGAACATACACAAATAGCAAGTATGTCTCTTCTGTTTTTCTGTGTTTCATTTTAAGTTCACATTTACGTTCTTGGGAAACAAAAAGTACTTTGAGTGATGCTTTCCTGTTTTAAAGCTAAATCTATCTCAGAGTATCTGAAAGCTACTATTTTGAATCACAGACCTGTAACATTTCCAGGTATCTTTTCTGTAGATGGGCGAAGTGAATCTATAACAAGTGTGAAGAACACGTTATGTCATCAAAGTTCCCACTGTTTTTAAATAATAAATTATCTAATTGAAGCAGTAGTCAGAATATTCTGCACGAGTAAAAGATATAGATTAGATTGATAAAATAAATAAATAATTACCATGCAGAAAGCTTAGCACATTTTCTCTTTGAGCTAGAAAAGAAAGAAAGACCAAGAAGATTTAATCGCTCCTGATAAATCATCAAACATACGTTGCAAAAGTTGTGTAAGCTCAAACAAACATTTTATTATTTTTTCTCTCTTGGAGTTGGTTTACCTCTGATTGGGGCAGTTGCCACCATCGCCACCGGTAGAAGTAGACAAAACGTGAAGCTGAAACAAATAAAACAATTAAATCAAGTTTGAAATGCATGTTTATATATATATAAAGCATGCCATTTGCAGTTGGGAAATACAATGTCTCTCAATGACATATCTAATAAGGAAAGAAATAAAACATTAAAAAAACGTACAGCTTCATCGTTGATGTTGGTCCTCAGCCAGGGATTGTTAGCCAGCATCTAGTTTATGTACTGTCGCTCTGTCGTGAATTTCCCCCTTTAATAGCTCTTCCCGTTGTTAATTATATCCTGACGAGATGTATCAGATTGAGTAGCAAGTCAAAGACTGTGTATGTGTGTTTAACAGTGCGTGACTTGAAGCCAGGAGACCAACAATTAGGAAACAGAAGGAGTCAACAAGGGTCTATTCATTACATCAACTCGAGATGGAAACAGATGTTCTTAATATTCAAACTCACAGAGAGCCTTTGTCTTTCTTTCTATTGTGTGTTAGTTACAGGTTGGTTAGTTCAGAAAAATGCCACTGACTGGAGTAGCCTTTCTAATGATGCCACAGAGCATAGACATTGTTTCTGTCACCAACCATTGTCCATTTGACCAGGGAGCCACATGTTTGTCTTAACAATGACCTTTTTCAAACACGCTCTATGCTGAACATCTGTCCTTTAGAAATCCCTGAAATTGACCTGACCAACTGCAGTTGTGCAGGTGATATATATATATATATAAAATTAGAAACTTGGTGTGTGTTTCCGCTGCGCTCCAACTAATTCATAAAAATGTGAATTATGAAGAACAACAGAATGCTATTTGCCCTCCGGAGTGGTGGTTAAACATGCGCGATGTTTGTTTGTGACATTTCGGATAGATGTGCATCTAAAAGATGAACTGACAAACCCCACTGACCGACTGTCTGACTCGCAGAGGAATGCAGATAAAAGTTTCTGTTAGACCTGTTGGTGGCTGAAGCTCCCCCCCAATGAAAAAGAAAGCAGAGCGCCCTCTGCGGGAAAGGCTGTTCGCGCACTAAGCTCTTGATCCCGAGCATCGCCATATTGACGTCCCAACAACGCTGAGAGGTAATCGGGTTATTTAACCACAACTCGTCGTAGGTTTGAAACCGCCGACGGGTGTTTTATACGTAAGGAAAAGTCGACAACAACCAACGTAGCCGTGGTGCCTTTTTCTCTTTCGGTCACAGTGTTTGCAAGACGTTTTTTCAAGGCGTTGTCAGGCAGTTGCCTAAGCTAGCAGGCTATTCACTCCCCTAGCCTGCTAGCTTAGCACTTTACAGCTTTAACGTTCGTAAATATATCTTTCGAAGCTTGTTGTTTAGCTATACGTTAATAATAACCACGATCATTATGATTTGGCCGTTTGGATTTGGGGTGTTTTCGTTATTTCCGTTAAAGCCCCACGGTGTGGCCGAAAGCTAACGTTAGTAGTGACTTTCCAACCGGCGTTTCCCTCGGCTGTTGACGAGCTAATGCTAACTAGCTAGCTAACCTGACCAGCTGCCCGGTTTGTCTGAGCGCTATACGTTAGCTAACGTTAGCCGCTAGCTCCGCTGCACTAGTGCAGGCCTCGGGCCACGCAGGGTTTTGTGCGTATGCTCACCTTTTCATTTAAGTATTAGTTGCGGGCTCACCGGCTACACGTGAAAGAGGGTCTTTTACAGCAGATACCATTTGTGGATTGGATTATTCATTTCGTAAACTGATTCATTTAATGTAGCCTAGCTAACCTAACTTGGCTACATTGGCCGACATACGTTACCTCACACAGTGAGTTCATGTTTGTCTAATTGGCAGCATTGATTTGAATCAACCCACTTTCCCCTCCACAGATACTGCCGGCTGTAGTCCCCAGTGATGACTGTATTGAGCCCTGTACCTCCTGATTAGACTGGTTGGATGCCCCCATTTAACATTCAGGTCTCTACATTTCACACACCATGTTTTAACACTAAACGCAACGCAAACGCTGACTTCTACTTGGTACCTCTGCAGATTTTTTTATTTTTATTCATTCAGCGTGAGTGACTTGGTTTTGAACGTATGTGGAATGTTTGACTGTTGTATTCTAACGCTTTTTTTTTTTGTCTGTATGCCCATTTTAGATTTCTTACCATAAAGGCATCTCAACTGCTCCTGTTTCAATTCATCTATCACCACCATCCTGGAGGGAACCCCCCCAGGTCTTTTTTCCTTCTAATTGGATCACCTTATTTCTTACATTCGTTTATATGGAGTCCTCGATTGCTAACGATTGTATATTACTACACGATTGCTTTTGCATGTACTTGTGTTTTCTGTGATTTTTAAGTGACTCACCTTTTTAAAAATGTCTTTATCTCAGGAGCTTTGGAGAAGATCCCGTGGAGAATATGTCAGGCCCTGTCCCAAGCCGCTCCAGAGTTTACCCTGATGTAAACACACAGAGGCCGAGGGAATATTGGGACTATGAGTCCCATGTTGTTGAATGGGGGTAAGGCAAAGGGAAACTGTTTGTGCTTTAGTTGGATTTGTTTCTTATTGCTTTGCATCATAAACATAGCTCAGCATTGTTAACCATGGCTTTTTGTTTATTTTAGGAACCAAGACGACTACCAACTAGTCAGAAAACTAGGTAGAGGCAAATATAGTGAAGTGTTTGAAGCCATAAACATCACGAACAATGAAAAAGTGGTCGTCAAAATACTGAAGGTATGGAATAATTAACTGATTGTCCTTATGAATTTTATAAGCAATGCAAATGTTCTTCACTAAAACCCATTCATATTTTTTCACCTCAGAGGAGATTTAATGTACCTAACAAGACTGTCTTTGTTCAAAGCCGGTCAAGAAAAAGAAAATCAAGAGGGAAATAAAGATCCTTGAGAATCTGAGGGGTGGCCCAAATATCATCTCACTGTTAGATATCGTTAAGGATCCTGTGGTAATTGTTTCTCCCTTTCTTTGCTTTCACAAATGTAGAATGGATCTAAATACAAGGTTCACACGTTTACATAGTTTTTATCTTTTTCCTCTCAGTCCCGAACCCCTGCTCTGGTCTTTGAACATGTGAACAACACAGATTTCAAGGTAAATACCAGTTCTCTGTTGACATTATTTTGTCCGTCTATTCAATTATTTTTTCTCCCTTTTTCAAAAAAAAATGTCTCATATACATTTTTTTATATATTTTTTTTACAGCAATTGTATCAAACTCTATCTGACTTTGACATACGGTTCTACATGTATGAAATCTTAAAGGTAAGAAATGGCTTCTGGTCTGCTCAGTTTGTTCGCATTAGCTGTTGTTACCGAATGAAGCCCTTCTTGCATCGGTGCAATAGTCTCTCTAACAGATATACATTTTTGATTATTTATATGTACATGATATATCTTTTTCCCAATAGGCTCTGGATTACTGCCACAGTATGGGGATTATGCACAGAGATGTCAAGCCACACAATGTAATGATTGATCATGAACACAGAAAGGTATTGTCTTAAATGCTGACCAGGCTCCTATTTTTTTTTTTCTACTGTGACACCAGCTAATCATTTTTTTTCTTTTTCTTTTTTTTCAAATACATCAAATTCAATCTCTGTAAACTTCTAGCTCCGCTTAATCGACTGGGGTTTGGCGGAATTCTACCACCCAAACCAGGAATACAACGTGAGAGTGGCATCCAGGTACTTCAAAGGGCCTGAACTGCTGGTAGACTACCAGGTGAGCCTCGTGTTCCTTTCCTACGTCTAGTCATGCAGATTTCATGCAATATGGTAAGCGTGGCGCTACAGTATTAATGGAAACTCATCTGTTTATTCTTTTAATTTCACTTCACTCACGGAGCAAGTTTAGACTTTTTGATTATTTATTTTTTTAAACCTGTGTGTTATTTGCAGATGTATGACTACAGCTTGGACATGTGGAGTTTGGGTTGCATGCTTGCCAGTATGATCTTCAGAAAGGAGCCTTTCTTTCACGGTCATGACAACTATGACCAGGTATGTAAAATCAGAACTTTCATTTAGTCGTCTTGTCTATGTAGTCAAAAACCTGTGCTGTGTCTGCCGCTGTCGTTTATTTCAAACGTTGGATGCAATGTTGTAGATTTCCTTTTTTTCTTATCATTGACTGAGTCACTGGTGTTTTATGTCTTAATCTCAGTCATTGAGCAGGGCGGTTATTCATTAACCCGCACAGGATTTAGAGCTGACAAATGTAGCATTGTACAAAATGTGGACCCAGATAACATCTCATTTTGGTTCCGTGGGTGTGGGTTATTGGTCGTGTGAGCGTATACACTGAATACCATCGTTCCAGTAAATTCCATGGTTCTTTTGGGCTTTTGGCGTTTCGTTCTACTAGTACACAATGGCAGCTGTTGATTTAATATTTGTATTTTTTAAGTAATTATATTGTACAACTTTTACACTGGGCTCAATGTATGTTTCTCTGATTTGTGTAAAATTCTGTATACTTTTTTTTAAATAGCTGTATTATACTTGCACCTACGGGGGGGGCTTTTGCTGTTTGGAAATTCAATCTATGTAGACATCAAGTGAAAAATCCCTAATATTCATTTCAAAATATGTATATTCCTATACAATACACCATAACTACTGCTTTATAATGTATTCTCTCAATACAGTCCTGCTAACTAATGCATAAACACTTGGGTACCATCACCCTCAATACACGTCATATGATTTTACAAATCTCAAACGTCATTTAATTGTTGAATTATTCTGTCTGTCTCGCAGCTGGTGCGAATTGCAAAAGTGCTCGGCACCGAGGACCTCTACGACTACATTGACAAGTACAACATTGAATTGGATCCACGGTTCAATGACATCCTCGGAAGGTAAAACACTGGCTGTTTGACCTCAGTGAACTATCATTGAAGATTTCCTCTAAAATGTTGTCTTTTTGTTGTAATTAATAACTCCAGTTAAAACGTGGCCCGTGGTTTGTTCTTTTAGACACTCCCGCAAAAGGTGGGAGCGGTTTGTGCACAGCGAGAACCAGCACCTGGTCAGCACAGAGGCTCTAGACTTCCTGGACAAACTGCTGCGCTATGACCATCAAGCCCGCCTCACGGCCAGAGAGGCCATGGAACACCCCTACTTCTGTAAGTTCCTTGTGCCCCTTTTTGTCCTTTTTTTTTAAATTTATTTTTTACACCCTATCTGCAACTCTCATTTGCTAGAGTAAATTACCTTTTACCACCATTTGAGTAAAGCGCATGAATCCCAGTTGGGTCCACACTTTTTGTATTTTGTTCATGAGCCGCTAAAATCCACTTTTGTTTGCAGATCCCATTGTTAAAGATCAGGGCAGAGGGGCCACTCCTGGGGGAATGGCTACCAGCTCCACACCAGTCAGCTCCTCAAGTATGATGGCTGGTAAGTAACCCTTAAAGGTTAAATATCAATTAAGCGAGGATACAAAGTATGCATCTATAATCTGACTATTTTGGGGTGGGGGCTTTAAAATGAATGTGCACCGTGTCTCTTTTAGGCATCACCTCAATGTCCTCCTCCCAGCCACTGGCTAACATCGCTGGATCACCCGTCATCTCTGCCCCCAACACCCTGGCCACACAAGTTCCCGCAGCCACCGGGGCTCAACCCTGAAGCCACTTCCTGGCCTGCGTTTCTGTGCGCTCATGGCCGTGTCCCGCCTAGCTTTCATCGCGGCCCAGGCCCGTGGCTCCCCTTTTTATGTTGAAAATAACAAAGAAGATTTAAATTGCTTTTCACATTCAGTTAAATTTTGACACACCTGGACTTGACAGAAATGTATTGTTGCAGCTGTCAGGATTATTAGAATTAATTTGAGTGTGTTATTTGACAATGCCATTGTCTAGAAAACTCTAATAAGATGTAGACATGAAGAGAATGGATAATAAAATTTATTTTGTATGTTCCAAATATACAGTCTTGCTTGAAACTGTTTGATGGTGATCCTGCTGTATTACACTGTGAACCTCGATAAGATTTCACAAAATAGAGTTGGGAATCTGGTGTGCCGCACTTAGCAGTGCTTGCTGGTCGCACACGATGTAATGTGCAGGAGTTGTTGGTGTTTTGAAGTTGTTAGATGCTATAATTCATTAATTGGACTTTTGTAGATATTCTACAGTTACTGTCAGGTTGCATGCACCCAATGCTGAGTATCACAGGGTCAATAGTTTGCCAATTTTATGTTACTTTCACTTCTATATGTGTATGTATGTGTTCATGTTTGTTTTTTATGAAGTCTCTTACACATGATTTTGATTACATAGACAATTTTGTAACTTTTTGTTTTATGTCGGGAGGAGTCATCACCTACAAAAACAACTTCAAAAATAAACAATTTAAACAGGGCTTTGCAGGAGCTACATGTTATTGCGTTATTGGCAATATGTGGGGGATTTAAAGCAGAACAGCGTAGTCGGCGTGTCTAATAATGGAATGTGTTCTTAGTGAATTCCACAGCTTCACCTGCTGTTCAGTTTGAGCAAAGGGAGGTAATTGCATCTATATTAATCATTTGTCTTTCAAATATTTTGAGTTATGGAGGCATTGAGTGTATTGATGTACACACGGTTTTTAAAAGATTGCAAGGTAAATGTGTGAGCAGGAGCAGGCCAACACATTCAGAGCACATCTGTCCACTTCTGACCAAAATGGCGGGATGAGGCTGCAACTATTTACGCCACAGTGGGAGATGAGTGAATGACTCTCACGCGCGGTTCCTGACAGGAAGTTAAAGGCCTGCACAAACCCGGCCCGTAACATAGAAAACATCCTGGTTTTTCCCAGGTGGTAAAAGGCAAAAAGTTAAAATGACACACGAAGAAGACTCCTGCGATAAGTCACGCCGGTTGCGTTAAAGCTCCGCAGTTACAAGTCCACTGACATTCGGAGCATCTGGTGGACTCAAACTAACACCCGCTGTCCCCCGGGGACTCCTGCTGGACTCGCATCCCGTCTCTATCTGCCATCAGAGCCGCAGATACACGCAATGTGGCTTCGTGCGTGGTATTTCTGTTTTGTCATGGTAGCAGTAGCACGAGCTATTCGGGTTGATGCTGCATTCAGGGGGTTGTCAAATATTGGAAAGTACATACACCAAAATTATTTGTCGTTTAATCGCTTTTTTTGGTTGGACTAATTTTGACGAAAAACGTAAATGTCTTGTATTTTGATCTTTGAGTCAATAAATCACATTTACCCTACCGTGTGAAATGAAAACGACAACGTGCAAATTGCTAAAGTCACATTTCCTACAGTTTCTAAGGCAGCATCAGTCTGCTGTGGCACGCCTCGGCTTAGGACTCAAACTTTGCAGGGGCGGACAGAGTTGTGCACAAGTCACTTGTTTTTATGCACGTTTCCTAAATGGGGAAAGTAGCTTTAATCTCGCTTGTAGTAGCTGCTTTAGCGGCGCTGCTGGGGGAAAGGATCTTAAGTTTCAGGTAAAATAGGATGCAAATCCCTAAATCCCGAGACGACGCGGAAATGTTTTGGGGTTTGCTGCTAACTTTTTTTCAAACCAAGTTGTTGTATTCTAGGGCAGCTATCCCGATTTAACGTTTGTGTTGAAAACATTACAGGAAAAGGACATTGGCTTCAAGGGAGTTGGTCAAAAATCACCTCCCCAACTGTGTTGCACTCAAAAATCTGGGTAAGTATGTAAGAAAATGGAGAAAATGAATGAAATGAGTTGATATTTACGTCTTGATGCTCATTTCAGATGCTGGCTCCAATGATATAACGATCCTTGGAAACGGACTTGCCTTCATCAGCACCGTAAGTAGTTGATTTAAAAAGCAGATACCTGAAATATGCTTATTGGGTGAATAGAAATCACTGGCACTCATTTGAGTGGGTGATCAATATAGCTTTAGGTAACGTTTCCTTAATCCTACACCGCCAAGGAATAACATCTTTTAAATTAATACCATAAAGGTCAGTTGTACTGACTGCATTTGGCTTTATAAACTGCAGAAAGGGTGTTACTTAGGTACCACACTGTGCTGTGCAATGTTTCATACATTCAATATAATTAAGTGTTTGTTTTTTCTTAATCTCCAGGGTTTGAAGTTTGTTGGACTGCCTTCTGCAAATACGATAGGAAAGATCTACACACTTGATATGAATGATCCTCGGATGAAACCAGGGGAGCTGCGCATGCCACGAAACTTTGACCTAGAGTCGTTCAACCCTCACGGCATCAGTGTATACGTCGATCCAAGTGGTAAAAGTACTCAATTCTTATGTGTGGTTGCACACAAGTCTTTAAAAGATGACACCTTCAGGGAAAATACCCCAGTATTGGGCTTATCTACTGCGTTTTGTAAAAATCTGATCCAGATTAAACAGCATTTATATTCATCCAGATGTACATTAAAGGAAAATCTCAACCACATAAAGGGTACTTGTATACCAATTACTTACTCATTACTCATGTGTGGCCTTGTTTTTCTCGCTGGCTTCCATCAAAAGAATCAAAAAATGTTGAAAAGTCTCTGGTGATTGTAAGTAAATGGGGGAGCGTTTCTGCACGCACCAAACAAGGGCATCTTTGCACAAAAAGATTTCCGTTTAAAACACTCAGGACTTGTATGGACGAGTACACAGGAGACTAATGCACAAGTGTTTTAAATAGTAGGTTTTATCAAAGATGCAGGCGTTTAAAATTGGGCCTTAGACCACTATAAATGAGACTTTGATTGTACTGCACGTGGTTTGTTGGAGTCCAAAAAGGAACCATGATATATTTATTTATTTATTTTTCTGTCATTAAAGGTGGGCCCCGCATTTACTTCAGTTAGTAAAGACATTTTCTTGTTTCTTAATTCTCTTCATTTTTGAGGCATGAGAGAAAGGTTTTCTTCATAATGGGTTGAATAATTGCTATACAGATTATTTTGAGGGTAAAGTGCATATAGCCCAAATTAAATTATGTTTTGTGATGGGAAAAATAATTGTATTCTCGACTACGGCTACTTTGACGTCAGTATATACGTCAAATTCTATTGAGTTTGTTTGGAATTTGCCTGCTGTGGTATTCACAAAGGGTATCCTGTTGGCATAATGGGAGTCACCAAGACTCTTGCACTTTCTTAGCTGTAATAAATAAATTGCAAATTAAATTGATACGCATGGGTTGTGCTTTTTTATTATGGGCTTATTTTTTAATACAATCTGTAACGTTGTTGTCTTTTCTTCTTCATAATGCTCTCTGTGTTTCTCAGATGACGCAATATACCTGTTTGTGGTAAATCACCCTCAGCAAAAAAGCCAAATAGAACTGTTTAAATTCATTGAGGACGACCACTCGCTGGAGCACCTGAAAACCATAAAACATGAACTTCTCTACAGGTACAGTATATGTTGACTGATTGAAATTGCACCTAACATGAAATACACTTGGAATTTACTGAATAGGGAGATGTTGTCAATATCAATCGAAGACCATCCCATGATAGACCGAAGTTAACCCAAAAGCATATTGTGATTTAAAAAGTAATTATTTTCTAAAATAATTCAGATTTTGTCTTTGCAGTGTAAACGATATTGTGGCAGTGGGACTGGAGAGCTTCTATGCCACCAACGATCACTACTTTAACCACGAAATGCTCAAAGTTTGGGTGGAGTTTCTTCTGGGTCAGCCTTGGACTAACGTTGTGTACTACAGTCCAGAGGAAGTAAAAGTGGTCTCTGAAGGATATTACTTTGCAAATGGCATTAATATCTCACCGAACAAAAAGTAAGAACAGTATGCAGAGCAACGCATGTGATGATTCATACCTCAAAAGTCAGAATTTCTTAATTTCTGAAAACATTCTCATTTATAGGCATTTATATGTGGCAGATCTATTTGACCACAACGTGCACGTATTGGAGGTGAAAGATGACAATGCATTGGTCTCGGTGAAGGTAAATTATTTTATGTTTCAGCATTGAAAGTGTTTTTGATACGTGTCAAGAATCAGTCGTACTACTGATAAATGATTATGCTCTGTCAACTTATAATAATTAAACAATTTTATGCTTTTGTCAACATACCAATATTAGGATATACAATAATGGTGTGCTACTGTAGTGGGCAGTATGGGTATCATGACTCAACAGTATGGCTAATATTTGCTGAATGAGAAAAAGTTATTTGCGCATTTCATGTATTGCATAACTAGTTTTAATTTAAATTTAATTTAATTGAAAAATGTGTCATTTGAAATGCATATAATGTTGGTGCTCTTCATCTAATGTGGTTAAGGAATTCCCAAACCAATACAACATCAAGTCATGATAGAATTAAAGTAGTCGAGGCACCAAAATGCATGTAAAATCATATATAGTCATAATAATCTGTGCGTGTGTGTGTGTGTGTGTGTGTGACACTTTTCAGGCTGTGTCTGTGGATTCACTCTGTGATAATGTGGAAGTGGACCCTGAAACTGGGGACCTGTGGTTAGGTTGTCACCCTAATGGATGGAAGTTTTTGATGGCAGACCCCAAAGACCCAGCTGGATCGGAGGTTTGTCCTTCCAATTTACCAGTTAGTAAATTAGTTCGACTCCTTTCAGCATTGCAATACCAGCCACAACATGAAGTATACTTGGGCAAGCAGCAGATATATCCACATGTAGTCATCTTGTTCATAATTCTTCCTTTATGTTTTGTTTTTATCAGGTCATCCGAATCCAGAACATTCATTCCGATAAGCCGGTGTTGACCCAGGTGTACTCTGACGACGGCCATGTGATCATTGGCTCCTCCGTAGCAGCTACCTATGGGGGGAAGTTGCTCATTGGCACTGTGTTCCATAAAGCCCTGTGCTGTGATTTGAAGTAGGCCATTTCTGCTCAAAATATTACTGACCCCCCCGCCTTTGCAAAGCTCTCAATTAGAAAACGTTATGCTAATTTGAATGACAACATATACATGAATATTACAGCACTGGTTTAAAGAGGGTACAGTGCCTGGAAATCCAAAAAGAGGATGCGATGGATCTATTATATTTAATTCCAATAGGTCCTGGATACAACCTTCTTGTACACATTGTATGGGTACTACGGCCTATTTGAAGGTGGTTTCAGCCACAGAAGTCACTGAACTATGATTGAACCGCTGGGAAATAAGTACTTGCAAAACAGAATATTTTAACCAATATTTGCTTTACTGTGTACCATAAAAATAAGTATAAAGTATTTTTCACTGGTCACCTGAAAATTTGAGATCTACTGATGGATTTTATAGAACTTTTAGTTTTTTCCTCTCAATAAATCACCAAAGAGAGTATTGTATCTATGGCTTGTCTTTTGGTTCAATACATCTGCACTAAAAAGCTGTGTTCATGAATACAAATGTATGCAAAAAGAATAACGAAAAATCCCAATTTCCCAATTTTTTAGACTCCAACTTTGGGAACTGGTTAATGGTCGAGTGTAAAAGACTGTACAACATGAACATTGACAGAACTAACCCTACTGCAACATGTCTCAGTATCATGACAATGTTGAAAAAGACATTATGCACTACGTACTATCCTCAAAAGAAGAAGGGGTCACTATTAACTCGATGACCAAATGATTCCGTGTGTTTTCATGTTCCAACCTTAAAGCCTAGTTTATGCTTCTGCGTTTTCAGAGCGACGCAGACGCAAGACCCCCTTGCGTGTCCCTTGCGTGCCTTTTCACAGCTCCTTGCGTCCTTGCGTGTGTCGACCCATTTTTACGAGAGAACGGATCAGATTGAAGAGAAATGCGTAAATATGACCGCGGGTTGTATAAGCGGTAATTTACGCATTTCTCCCGACAAAGTTGTGGAGGAAAATACGGGACAAATGTGTCCGCGATGAAAAGCAGCAGTGGCGATGCACGGGGCAATAAAGTCTATGATAAATAAACAAACAAACCAACAACTTCCACACACAAAGACGTGACTCTCTAGGTCGTTTTCAACAAAAACACGTTACTCCACCTGTTGTCCTGACGGCGAATTGCTCTGCAACACACGCAAGACTTTTTAGAACCGTGATTTGAAACGAGTGCGTCGACGCAGACGCAGAAGCATGCAGCCCTTACTGTTCCTAAGTGAATAGTTCCCATGTTCGAGAACGGGTTAAAGAGATCATCACTGTGAGAGAAAGCCCGACGCGTGCGTCTCAAAGTCCGCGTGTGCGCGTCTTTCGTTGTTGGGGCGGCTGTTTAAATACGTACTCTGAGAGGCTTCCTGTGTTCCTTTCGACCTCAACTCATGGCTGCCATGAAGAAAATACTGGCTGCGGCAGTTGTTGCTGCAGTTGCAGTTTACATTGGACACCGATTTCTGAAAATAAAGTAAGTGCGTTTTTGGAATCCACATGCGGCAGAATTCAGAGGTTCGCCTGCAACGCTTCTCAATGTCCACACCTGTTAACTACAAGTGGTCAAATGTGGAATGCAAGAAACAAACAATTGCAAAATCAATCAAAAACAATGACACCGTTATTTGGTATACAAAGTTTTTCACACACAAGTGTTTGTTCTGTGTGTTGCGTCATGTTGAATTTGTTCTGCAGCGAAATGTCCCTTGCCTCCAGAGAACTTCCTGTGAAACACCTCAACTGTCATTATTTAAAGAATATCGGTAGGCATTCTCAACTCTTGTGTTCCTGTCATTGTCTTAATTTAGGTATTTTCAAAAAGTTGTTTGGTGTTGTGATAACACACGAAGAGTTTAAAGTCCACTTTACTGACTACAGGTGAAGTGTCGGCAGTGTTGTCATGTTAGGGTGGTGAAACTGAAGACCTGCGAAGTGTAACACATGCTATTTTGTTTTGTACAGAATATGGAGCGGAGGATATTACAGTACTTCGGGATGGCCTGGCCTTTCTGAGCACAGTATGTTATTAGCATTTATCACGGTTGCAGGAATCTTAATCCCTGCATCATTGTCTGTAAAACAATCCTCTACACTATGTGAAATTACAGGTTATTTGTGATGACCTCCTCAACCAACATGTTGTTTTCCACTTCAGGGGTTAAAAATTTTCAACATGCCTTCGTTCTCCGACGAACCGGGCAAAATGTATGTCATGGATATGCTGCATCCAAGGCCGACTCCGGTCCAGCTGCAAATCAAAGGAGAGCTGGACCTCAGCTCCTTCAACCCACATGGCATCAGTGCGTACGTCGATGAAGCAGGTAAAGTACAAGTCAGTACATCTCAACTAAAGCACAAAGAAAACTGAAACGAAATTGATAAAGAAGATTGAAATTGTGTCAAAATCTTTCTTTCATTTCTTTTGAACTCATAAGAATTCAATCAAGTGATCTTTTTCTATCTTTCTTATACTTTCCTCATTTTAAATTGTACTGCTGGACAACAATACAAATATTTTTTTGAACTATGGAACAAAGCTCTGTGGATAGTTTTTCCTAGTTGTCATACAGGAGATTGATGAGCCACCCTCATGTGTATACTAGTTTGAATTTACTGGTGATTAGGTTTGCCCTGAAAGAAAAGTAAAATTGTTGGAAAACTTGAGTTTTAAAGAGGTCTTCGGAACATAGATCACTGGAAAAACTATTATTGCAAGGCTACTAACCTCTTCTTGAGAATTGTTTGAAATAGGGAAGCAGATAACTACCATTTATAAATTGGTGAAATGGCATTAGAAGATATAAGAATCAACGAAATGAAAAACCTTTTTGTTTTTCTTTGAATCCTTCATATTTTCTTGAAATCAAACCACATTTTTGCTGTTCTTTATGGTCAACACTTTAATATTTATATTCAGCAATTACCTCTCCATATAGTAGTTTTCATTGTTAATTGCTGCATTTGTCATTCGCACAAAGTGTTAAGATATTTTTCACATACCCCGGGGATTTGATTCATCGGAATGCAGTACGCAAGCCAACGTTACTGTTTGTACTTTGATCTCACTCTTCGCTCTCTCACAGCCATATCACAGACGTCTTAAGCTACTGCTAATGCTAACCACCATTTTCCGCTAATGTGTAGGTGGTATCAGGACTTGTTTTAAATGAAGGAAATACTGTGATTCATTACAAGACGTCGACAGGACAAACACGGGGGAGGGTGGGTCGAGCTTTTGTGAAGAACTTCAAACATGCTACAGGGTTGGTAGACAAAGGTGGATGCTTTTTATATTCCAAAGGTGAAAACATTGCTGTTTGTTTGCAGATGACTCCGTGTACCTGTTTGTTGTCAATCACCCTCAGCAAAAAAGCCAAGTGGAGATCTTTCATTTTGTTCCAGAGAACACACTTGTACACTTAAAAACTATCACCCACGCCCTGCTCCACAGGTATGTACGCCGGTATACTGAACCCTTGACCGCATCGCGGATGTTACATTTGACAATCTCTGACAGAGATTTTGAACTCGTCCGTCGTGTCGTCCAGTGTGAATGACGTTGTTGCAGTCGGAGTAGAGAGCTTCTACGCTACCAATCATCAAGCCTTTGCCAATGATGTGCTCAGTGCAGCGACTACCCTGCTGGGTTTCTCCTGGTGTGATGTAATATACTACAGTCCAAACGAAGTGAGGGCGGCAGCCGACGGCATCCTGTCCCCCAATGGCATCAACATATCACCTGACAAACGGTTATTCTCAATTCATTTCAGCAGTTATTGTGGCACTGAATAAGTTTCCTCAGAGATATGTTTTCTTTGCGGTGCAAAAATAATAAAACGGGAATGTTTTTAATTTTTTTATTACAGGTATATTTACGTTTCCAATATCATGGCTCATGCAATCAACGTTTATGAGAGAAAAGAAGGGGAGCAATTACAGTACCTTAAGGTAATAAACTTTTTATCCAACTACCAACAACTGTATTTATTTCAACAATGTTATTACTTTGCTTCTTAGCAAATGAATACAAAAAACATATTTGTTCATGGTTTCTACACGTTGTTTGCCTTTATACAGGACAGAATACAATCATTAGTTTACTGTATGTGATGTTTCCCAACAGGCCGTAGCCGTTGGGTCACTTTGTGATAACATTGAGGTGGACCACAGGACAGGTGACCTATGGTTGGGTTGTCACCCGAATGGCAAGAAGTTGGTAATGTTTGACCCTGAAGATCCACCCGGCTCCGAGGTTAGTGTTTTATAATTGTTTCAACATTTCTATTTGAATTTAGGATAGAATACAATATGTATTTATTGGCCATTAGGGTGGAGATTTGTCTTTGGTTCACCAGGAACAAGACACAACAACTAGTAAAGTAATAAAACACAAAGACGAGGTCTTATTTATAGCAGCTAGAGGTCCTCTGTAGCGCCTCCCGGAGCTCAAGAGCTCAACCTTGCTGAGGAGAGAATGGGATTTATCTGTCTGGATAGAAACACACTAGAACTGTTTTTTATGGTGACTCGACTATAACAAAATTGTGTAGCCTGCTAATTTCACCAGGCACTAGTAATATACTCTAGCTACACTAAAAAAAAAAACTACCTTTCCTACCCTGAGAAACGAGAGTGTGGTGATAAGTTGAGTTGCTAAACTCTACTCTGGCTCGCTGTGTTTGGTAACGGTAAACCTCCACTTCTTGTTCTAGTAATTTCCCGCTAAACATTAGTGATCAATGGTCTGTAAATCTAGTTTAAACAAAGTAAGCTCGCTAAAACGGTTGCAATATCCATGTTACACATAAATAAATGGCGCCACTCTGACTGTCCTGCCATTTTGAATGTACGTTCTTCTATTGTATTAAAAAGGCTTTTCAACTATTTTGCTTGCCAATGGCACAAGCCTATAAAATGTGTTAGTCGATCTACACTTCAGGTGGTCTGACTCAACGGATGAAGACTGTACAGGTATAAGTCTGCCATTGGTGGAGGATCTCACCTCTCTACTCCCCTTCCACTACATGCACCATGCATTGTCCTCGGGCAACAATGATGCATTCTTTGCTTAGCCTGGCCCAAGGCGTTTGGTTAAACAAAATAGCGAGGGCGTTTCTTTAGGAATGACACATTGGAGATAGGTGTGGTCTATGCGTGGCTGTAGTGAAGGTGAACGAAACAGGTAGGACGGTGGCCTGATCCTTTTGTTCCTGTTCCCTCCAGGTCATCCGGATCAAGAACATTCACTCGGATCAGCCCGTTGTGAGCCAGGAGTACGCTGATAACGGCCATGTGCTGATGGCCTCCACTGTAGCAGCTCCCTACGAGGGCAAATTGCTAATCGGGACTGTTTTCCACAAAGCCTTGTGTTGTAATTTGAAATAATGTGTGTGTTCGATTTCACAACTCTAAGAATAGAAATGTAAATACAATTTACATTGATATGGGTGGTAAATAATAAAATCTTGATTCCACAATTGTAGATTAATGGTTCGAACTCATTGCGTGTGTGTGTTTTAAAACGGTGAACCGTCTTAACCTTTATTTAGTATCATTTTCACAAAATGTTTGTTTTCTACATACAGTATCCATAATACTTTCATATAAAAATTTCACAAAGATGACAATTTCCACAATTTGGTAAAGGTGTTGAAAGTTTTAGAAAATGTTATCCTTTTTCATCTTTATCCATTAACAAATAGTCCTCGTCTACCTTGGATATCACGAACCTGAGCCCTCCACCACCAGCCCCCTGTGCACTTTCCTCTTGCGTGTCATCTTTGGCCGATACAGTGAAAATGATACCATCACTTTCTGAATCAAGTGGACAACTGTCCTTGTTCTCATCATTATCCATCCTTTGCCATTCTGCCGATTCGGGGTCTTGGCAGCTTTCTTGTATTATAGGACGCAAATCCTGTTCGTCTTTGCCCGCGTCAGGCTCCGCATTTACGAACACTTCACTAATGCTGATCATGCGTTTGTGCCGAGGCGAGTGATCCAGGGTTTCGATGTTGGTGGCCAGGATGTCACTGCAGCTCTTGGAGCGGTTAATGTGTGCAGGCTTTCTTGTAATTGCTCCAATTTCCTTGATGACTGTGCTGTAGTTTTCCTCCTTCTGTGACAGGAAGTTAAAGATGTCGATAACAGACGGTCTGGGTTTTCCTGCTAGGTTTGGCTTCTCCTCATCGAACTGAGGTTCATCGTTGAAAAGGTGCCTGTGCCGGTGTCTTCTTTTTTTTAGCACTTTGTGGGCTTCCACAACCATGTGGACGTTCCAGCTGAAGAAGAGAGACAGCCAGGCGAGGCCCATATAGATCCACAACTCTGCAAACACCCTGTACAGTCTGGGGTAATCCATGTTTGGGTTTACACCTGAAACAAGAGTTGTTGCATATGTGTGATTTCCATAACCAATCATTTACATTTAAAAATAAAAAGACTTTAACTCTCGGAAATACCTTTTTAAAATTCAACCTACCTGCTACAAAATCTCCAAAACCTACAGTTGTGAGTGTGATGAAAGAGAAGTAAAGGCCCTCCACGTAGCTCCATCCTTCCATAGACATGAAAACAAATGGAGGGATCAGCAGGTGCACCAACAGCCCATATAACAGGAACAGGGCTGTGCAGGTGAACTGGACTTTTTTCTGACAGTACGGGGAAAAAAAGAAAGAAACACAAACAATCTTTGTTATGATAACTTGATAGAGCCGTCTTACAGTACTGTATTCAGACGGACGTCAACTACCAGCTCTCAGTAACATTCTTACCACGGAAACGCCTTTACGGATGAGAACCTGGGACAGACGTTTGGCCCGGTCTCCAAAAAAAGAGCCCAGCTCGCTTATCCACACCAGACACAGGGGGATCCCGCACAGACCATACAGGATGCAGAACATGCGACCTCCTTGAGTCTTAGGAGAAACATTCCCATAACCTGTGGAGGACAAAAGGGAAAAAAGTCAGGCTCAACTCCAAGAGGTATAAATGATATTGTAACGTTTCGTGTCAATAAAGAGCCAGGTTCTTATCGCTCGGGTTTATTGTTGCCTGTTGTCGGCCACAGCCACGCCATTTCACACACCCGGTCATCAACTTAGTCCGAACAGAACTTCCCCTTCCTGTGCTCCCCGAAAACTACACACATTCCCCGGAAGGGGCGGTACCCCAACAATGGCCTACGTAACAGTAACATTAATCAGAGCCATATACATTTATGAACTTAAGGCACGCTACAATATTTTATAAAAAGCGGTTTACACAAGTTAATTATCGACTTTATTTATTGTTGCAAAGTTGCAAAAAATGGTTATGCTGTATCAATTTAAATGTATAACGCATCCACAAAGGATTCATCTTATAAAAGGCGGCTACTATTTCTCTTTTTCCTGCAACAAAAGGCGCCCCAGTGGCGCCCCCACACGAACCTATGGTGGTGACAATGGTGGCGGCAAAGATGACTGAATTCGCCCAGTCCCACGAGTTTCGGTGTTGCCCGGCGAAGGTCACTCCTTGGCCGGCAGCATCCGACGCCATCTGTGAGAGCAAACAAACCAAACAACACATTCATTGACGCCGACATGTTTTTTTTCTTCCTTCTCCTCTTAGCGGACACACCTTTCGCATACACGCAAATATTTGCGGTGGAGGGAGACGTGCCGCTTCACGCGCGCCGCGAGGTTCCACTCGCAACGACGCCGCCAAGTCACGAAACGCTTTTAACGTCGCTTTGATGCGTCTCGTTATTGGACAATTCGGTTCGGACATAATCGCGAGTTTTATTCCGGGGGGGGGGAAATACACGCGGTCGTGCGTTGCCCTGACGGTAACTTTCACTCTCCCGGTGAATTTCTGAGAGTTGTTAGGAACTTTTTTTGTTGAGTAATCCGCGCTCAGAAAAGCTGGTGTGTAACGACAGACGGACAGCACGTGTCCAGCCATCGTGTTGTTTTTTTTGTTTTGTTTTTTTTGTCTTGTCTTAATCAAAAACAGGTCCGTACCTCCAAAATCTCAGCCAGGCTTTCTTCGGTCAAGCAGGCGTGTTTCTTCAAAATCTCTCCTTTCTTCAGGTTGAATTCTTCTCTGGCTGATTTCCAGTTTGGCTCTTCGAGGATCTGGAATATCGCGGCCCCGATCGATAGGTAGAAAATGATACATGACGTTAAAAAAGGACCTTTTTCCGCCATACTAGGGTCATAACTTCAGTCTTTCCGTCGCCGAGCCGTTTCTCTGCAGAGGTCTGGAGTTGTCCTCCCTTCTTCCTGGTAGAACATAATGGGGTTGGTTGACACACCGCTCTCTGATGATGGTACTGAGGGGACTCGTACAAACTGCGCTCCATTGTTTAGAAAGAACATTTCTATAGGGGCTGTTGTTGTGAATAATAATGGTGGTAATAATAATATTAATATTGTGTGAGATGAAACTAGTGGAGACATGCAGAAGCATTTAAAGTCCCAGAAGAAGAAAAAAAAAACGTCTATATGGTTTCAAAACGTCCTTGCAGATCACATTATATTGTCTTCGTGGAATCAAAATTGACGCATGAGCTGTGTAAGTTAATGACCGAGTAAATGACACTCTGTCCTTTCTTTCACTATCGCAGAATACCTGAACGAAACAATGACAGAAACGTGAGCCATGGGGGCAAACTGTTTTCAGTAGCCACACTCGTGTTTACGTGTACTTTCACTTGCACAAACCGGTGTGCGTTTGGCTGCTGACAGTTGCTCTTATCTTCATCCAGAGCGTCGGAGTAACTCGTATGAAGTCAAGCACACTGGGTGGATCCTGGCTGCTCAGCACGATAATGGATGAGACGTGTCCTCGGAGTGAGGATGATAGAGCACGTGAAAGTGGGATGGAAGTATATTGATACTGCTATTTGTCCATCTACCTATTGAATAAAGAACAAACAAGGAAATACACTGAGCGTTGAGTTTCTGACGGGACGTGTAAGGGAGGAAGGCCTATGCCGAAACCACTAATGCCCTTGATCATATATCTGAGTTCTCCGGCAAACTACTAATATGTTGGAATACAGCTTTAAGTAAAGATATATCTGGATAACTGGCTTTTAGGCAATCCTGATGTTTACAGATGTTCTATTTAGCAACTGCTTTGTTAAGGTGATTCACCTTTTTGGGAAATCATTCTGCTTGTACGTCAACATGTACTCAAGCTAAAAAGAAGAAGCCATGAATGCCTTCGCACTTATGACGTGGTGTCTTGCCTCCCCAGAGATTACCAGTACATCATCACTCACGGCTATGAGCACTTCCACGGTGGTAAACTAAGAAGGCTTCACATGGGCGAACTTTTTGAGCTACTTTACCTGATTTGACCATTTCTGCCACTAGATGCGCTCTACACCCCTTTCAAATACATCCATGTCGTTCTGAGGTTGTTGTCAACTAAATAGTATAAACTAATCAACGGTGGCTTGTTACCATATTAGATTAAGCCACCCAGCAGTATATTGCTCAAATACACTACAAGCTGTATCATCATGAACATGCATCAATCATTTTAATGCGACGTACACATGTTTACGAACTTGCATCCCTTACTCATACATATGAGTATATTACTCATACTGAGTATATTACTACTAATACTGAGTAACATACTCATATATGTTGTGGTGTTTGATCCTGAGCGAAGGCTCCCTGTCACACACCTCCGATCTCCACCCATCGCCACTTAGTGCTTTGTCATCGCAGCTGCGACACCGCCTCTCCGCGGAGCCCCGGCGGCAACTATGACACCCAACTAAAGGTGGAGGAAACGAGACCCCGTCCCCCCCTTCAGGTATGTGACTCGCCGGCTCAAGCGCGACGCCGTTTGCCGTTTTCGCGCACGTCTTCCTGCAAAGAGGCTTTTAAAAAAAAAATGTATATGTGTTATTCGCCACAGTGGCTGAGCGGCAGTTCGGTGAGAGTTCGTTGCTCCGTATTTAGAGGGATTAATGTCAGCCATGTGTGCGCTGTTTAGCCTGACTGGCGAACAGAGGAACCACCGACAGTAGATATCAGACGTGTTCCGTCGGAGCTCTGCTGTGCAGACAGACCTTCGGGCCAAATGCTTTAGTAATGGAGCAAAGACACCTCGCGAAATTCTCCTAAACGAGGCCACACGGTGGAAGCTAAAAGCAGGTTGGTGATCCGAGAGGAAGTGACGCCAAGTGCGATCATCTGTTTGTTTTGACGGAAACTATTTTTAATAGTTGAAGGGCTGACTTGGGTCCACGATAACTCTGCCGTCTGCACTGTTTATGGATGCTAGCATAATGCTATCATGAGCTATACTAAATCAATATAAATTTTCTGATTAGATATGTGGTCCTAGATGTTATGCGCAACGTTCAGTAAGTAAGTTCTACATGGCTGCTGTACATTTGTTTTCATCGGATGCGCTGCGACCTTTTTGACCAGTTTGTGTAAACTTCCTACATATGCTGTCACCTACTAATAAGTATTTTTTTTACTGAATTGACACACTCTTTCCTCCCCTCCCCCCCTCCCACCTTCTGCCCCGGGTCTGTGATCACCTACAACGAACTTCAACGTCCATGTGAGTACATTCATCTACTAAGTTATGATACAAATGTATCACAGGACTGTGAGCTGCTGTTTTGCTCCTTTTTATTATTACCGTAACATATAAAACATATAAACAAATCCCCCTGAATTAACCACCATCTATACAGTGCAACAGTTCAAATAAGTCATCATTGGTGATAGAGAGAATTAAAGAATAAATCTTTACTTTTGCATTTTATTTTATAAAAGATAAAACGTACAACATTGCGGTCAACGTTCAGCATCAAACTAATCTGAAAAATAGCGTGTAAGGGGATCCTAATGAGACCTCTGGTCACTGAAATGACAGTCCCCGCTGTTGTTAACCTGTTTTGGGAGGGGCAGAGTGACGGTGTCACCCCGAGTCAACTGGACCTCAACACATCTTTATCTCCCATGAACACATGTCTTACTCCTCTGTGCTGACGTGCAGTAGAATTAGCAGGGATTCCCTCTTCTCACAACAAGTAATCCACCTTGAGCTATAGCCACTTTATCAGCATTTAGTTGTTTTCTTATTTAACTTAAGTACACCTCTTTTTTTAAACAATAATTGCACTGTATGCAGTGTAGATAAACATATAATAATTGTTATTACATTCAAATGTTTAATATGTGAAGATGTGTTTTGGGTAATTAACATTTGGAGCCGCCTGCATATGAAAAGTCTATTCTCCTGCATCTCCACTAGGTGGCAGTGTAAACTAATAAAAGCCTCGTTTACAGTAGCAGCAGATGATCAAACACAATGTAGCATGTACTTAGGTGGCCTAGAATGTCAGCCATAATCTGTTCAATGTACTCTGAGCTCCAGGGCTCCGTACTGTGCTTTTAACGATAATATCAGATGACATCCAAGTATACGTATAAAATGAACATTTAATTTCCATTCTGACTCATCACTTAGCAAATATTTATGGCAGCTTTACCAGCTTCTAGAAATCCATGACCTTTTCTTTTTTTTTGGAAAGTTATCCTCTGCATTGACTAATCACACATGATGCTATTGATCTAAAATATAAAGTCCTGACTCGGTAGGAACCATCATGCTGTGCAATTTATATCCTCCAAGATGTGCACGAAAGTGACTATTCCAACTTGGCCCAGGACAAGAAGGACGGGCAACATGTCTGCTGGCAGAAAGCACCAGAAACATGGAACATTGCTGGTTCATGAATTTTTCATAACATAATGGTGCTTTATGAATATTGATGCACTGTTACCATCAATCCTGTTAGTGCTCTTGAGAGCTCCGCTACTGGCGACAATAAAAAAAAAAACAGGCCTCCATCACACTCACTCAGAATCCATATTTAAATAATAATCAAAGCTGAGCAACTTGTTTTACACAAGATACGGAAGGAAAGGCGGTGTGGTCCTTCTGTGTGTGTGTGTGTGTGTGTGTGTGTGTGTGCGCGCGCTTGTGTGCTCACTCCGATGCAGCATTGAGAGTCAAAGAGAGATGTTTTGGTAGCAGGGGGTATGGAACATTATATAACCAGTGAGGGACGTAGCCAGAGAGGGATAAAGATGTTCCAAACAAACATAACCCCGATGCACTCGGCTGGAGTAATGCCCTGCTCCGTGTGCGTGTGGGCCCGTGCCTTTTTGAGCAGACGAGGAAGTGACTGGGAAAAGTGTGCGTCATTGTATTTGGGCGTGTCCACCGTGTGAGGTGGGTCGTCTCTGAGTCTGCGGTTGCAGTCTGTCACTGTCTCAGGGGATTGTGGGGGCTCTGTAAATGCTGCTCTTCTTCTTCCCTCCTGGCCGTGTCTCTCCTCCCTCTCCTGGGTCCAACGCGACACCTGCTCCGTGCACGAGGCGGCAGGGCAGGGGTTCCTAAGCAACTGAAGGCAACGCCAGTAGTTCGTGCACACTTTGTTTCTCTGCCCCGCCCGTACCCTCCTCCCCACCGCCCCTGCTCTTCCTAATCTGTCCGACTAGATCGTTTCATCTCAATCCAAAGAAGAGGCAAAAAGCCCAAATGACTGTATCCGAAAGTCCTCCCTTTCTGGGATTCGTTGGATTCTTCCTGTCAATGCGCTTCGCTGCAGTTAATGTGTAACACCACCAGTTTGGGTGCTGCTAATGTGTCATCGCTGTTCAGTGATCAAAGTCTGAGGCAGGAGGAAAAAAAACATGATAAGCGACTGTTACTGTGCAAAGGAGCGATTTCTGTTTCTTTTGTTTGGTTTTTCCCTTTCCTCGTAACATCTCTCTTGGATTTTATGACACAAATTACGGAATCAGCTGTTTGCTGGTAAGGATTTTTTTTTTCTCAAATGAATTGCCTTGAAAATGCATTGCCCTGCTGTGCGTGCCACATGGACATGCCTTACCCGTTTAGCTTTGAGAATAATGAACCCCCCCCCCCCCCCCCCCCCACCACCCCTCCCTTTTTGCATATGAGCCGTACAGCCCTAATGGGGTCAGGCAGATGGGTGGGGACCATGTCGGGGTCCATGAAGACAGCTAGTCTGTACGTCTGTACGTCTGTGTGTGTGCTGGTTTTAGAGATTATTGACCTGTTAGACGTATTTTCAGTTTCTAATCAACTGTAACTGGCCCAGTGGTTTGGTCTTGCCACAGCAGCCTCGATGCCTCCCTCCCGCTCCTTTACTGTGTTAGTGATTGCACTCTTTGGCCCGCCTCCCTCCACACCTAATAGAGACTTTTTTACGAGGCATAAGGTGCTGTGGCAAGATAGTGATACGCTGTGAATGTACGGCAAAAACCTTTTTTAAATTGAGAATTCACTGACACTAATAGGAATCATGCCATTTGTTTCTACCGATCTGAACGCTTTGAGGTTACTAATTATATAAAGAAGAAAACTAAATTATATATATATATTTTTCCCCCTGTCTTTTTAATGTTAGACTGCCGCGGCCTGTTCTCGCGTTCAAACAAAGGCGCCCATAAAGTGCGTTCACTGATGAGCAGTGTATGAAAGTTTTCACCTCGTTCAGCTCCAGTCCTCACCGGGAGACTCCGCCCCTCACCGCCAGGCTCCGCCCCTTTACGAGCATCGGACACCTTCAGCACAACAAAGCATGCGTCGCTCCGCAACATTGTTTCTCCTGCGAACCTGCTGAATAAAAAGATTTAGTCGGATTTTGTGCAGTTTGCTTCCCCATTGATGCGAATCCCAGAGTAGGTAAGTCACGTTTAAGGTGTTTACTTCTCGGGCGTTGGAGATGAGTTGGTGTTTATTTGTGTTGTTGCACATTCGGCGCCATTTTCATACACAGATTGTTTAAATGCCCTGGCACGTTGGCCCGATGCAGCCAACAACTGTTTGCACGGATTATTTAAAACAAAAATAGTTGCTATTCGAAGTCTCATTCGGTTATAGTGCCGTGCGATAGTCACGCGATGATTTAGTGAAGCACATTTCAAATATTTAGCCGGTACAATGCACAATTAAGTTTTCTAACGTCCCCATTAATCACAAGTACTCCGCGCTGGATGCAGAGATGGGATCTCTTCGTGCGGGTTGTTTTTGTAGAAATGAATCAGTATGCGAGTTATTCGTCTGATAAAAGAGGGCGCACGCTTTTTAGAATTTCGGAAGATGTACAGCTTTTTAAAGTGTCTTTTAATGAAGACGCGGCTTTACAGTGATAAATTATTAATATACGGGGGGCGAACAAATACATTTTCTTTTTTCATTTTTGCCTCACAAGTACAATATAGATGTCTGATAATATCCAATGCTGATATAGCATTATAATAATTATTTGATGTCATATTATAAATTGTCATGTTAGGCATTTTTTAGTTGTACATGATGCTCTTTGTAACCGGGGGCTTTTGCTCTCCAAATCTTCTCTGTGAGGTGCGTTACAGCTATTTTTATTAATGCGTCTGCAATAATATTGCTGTGTTTTACGCCTTTGCAGAGATGAGAGGCATCCCTTTTCTGATTTTATTTTCTGCCTGACTGTCTTTTACCCCGAGAAGAGTCCACGGGTTAAAAATATCCCAATATGTGAATGTGTGTCGGTTCCTTTGCGACCCACATTGCGCTTAAGAGAAACTCATGCAATAAGCCTCCTCTCCATTGATGCTACTGATGGATCTGTTCTACAGTCAGATAATCTTTTATGAAGCGCTGCAGATATGACGTGGGCAGGCTGAGGGCGAGATGGACACATTAATGCATCGGGACAAGCCATCGCAACATAAGTTTTAAAAAAATGACAGAGCCCGGGGTCTCCTGTAAAGCTGATTTGCTAGTGTTGTGAATACAGAGCAGCTGAAGGATGTTTTCTGTTCTGCTGTGTGAGGTCACCGCGGCCCTTGAAGAGCTTGCTGGTGTTAATCCTCTTTTGGGAGTTATGATGCATTCGTGCAGTTAGAATACGACTTTGATGTGTGTGCATTACTCAATAAGGAGCACACATAGTATTTTGTCTGCTCTTCCCTTCGTAAATTATGGCGTCTGTGAGGTTTTCCTTGCTTAAAAAACATTGACAGATGCATTTTATAATGTGCATAAAATGATAGTATTTGAATTTCAATGTAATTAATTTACTTCATGAAACAGTACTTCTAAAGTGATCCGTCCATTATCCAAAACAACCCCTCCTTCATAATGTGCGCTAATGTACATTTGTACTATTCTTCTAATGGGATTTGGTTGAGCTGATGTTGGAGATGGATTCAGAATGGCTTTCAGGTTACCCACAGTAAATCAATCAGGCTCCTTCATTCTTTTCCCATGTCGGTTCAAGTTACAGCGTCATCCTCACACACACCATCTGTGTGTATCGATCAGTTAAGCCAGGTTTGGGACAGGAAGTGACTAAAGTGAACCTTTTCATAGGCAAATAGCTCTTTTTGTTGAGTGCAATGAATGTTGCAGAATCAAAGAAGAATAACTTTCTGTAAACTAGTGTTATGTTACACTTTAGTGTTGTTAAATGTGAAGCAGATACGTGCACTGTAATAACCTAAATGATAAAATATTCAGTGCCTGCCCCTTTTCCCGATGTTGCTGGGCAGACTTGCGTCCATGAACTGAACATACAAACAGTTTGCCCGGGCACGTGTTGGCGTGTATTTTGGCATGTGTGCCTGTGTTTACCCAGAGGTTAAGTCACCATGTGGCCCGGGGACTGATATCTGGGCTTTCGGTTCAATTCTGTTGATTTGCAGCCAGGTAGGCGGGGCTCCTCACGAAACCATGAATCAGCACAGCTGATCGCTACTGTGCTTCTGCCAGGCTTCTGCTTTTCTCTCTCTCTCTCTCTCTCTCTCTCTCACCCCCCCTAAACACACGGATGCACGCACACTCAGTGAGACCGATCTGAGAGAGACAGATACTGCAGGGCAGGTAGATAGATGGAGATAATCTTGCTTGGTCACTTGGGAGGATGATTACCTGTAAACTCCTTCTAATTCCTTAAGCCTACTCTCAGTACCCAGGAAACATGCTTTCTCTTTGTCCTAGTCGTTCCACATGGTGATGTTGTTGTCAAGCTCATGTTACTTTTCACCTGGCGAGCAGCAGCAAGAAAAATGCAGGCTTTCCTCTGCTGTCTCCAAGACATGATCACGTTTGAATTTGCGCTTGTATGCACACGTGCAACTGTGTGTTGTGTGCAGCGCGCTGTGAGCATAAATAGATATGAGCTTGTCTGTAAAGGCTAATGACTCCCTGCATCCTGAGCACATGTAGCTATTTATATACCTATGTACACTGTGCAAGCTCTCCTCCATTCAGCCCTCTACTTTCATTTCATCGCAAACAGGTTTTGGTTGCTGGACACATTTCTGAATTACATTTTTTTAAATTTTTACCTTGATTCATTTGCAAGTTTTTGGCCTTAATAGCAGGTCACTTGGCCATCCTTTTTTCAAAGTAATAGGATCTCGTAAAATCAAGTCAAACACAATCTTTACCTGTGCAAAGAGTGCAATGTACTGAGTCTCATCCAATTTCAAATGATCGTCCTCTAGGAACATTAAATTCAATTGCAATTCACAGAACCTCTAAATCAAATCCTAATTCTACTCCAGCGCCGCGTTAGCCAGCAGCTCTCTGGGAGCTCACTCCTGCCAGAGGGTGGCCTACTTCATGTATAATTTAGCTCATTAGGGACACTAATTATATAGGATCGAGGGCAGGTTTTTTCTTTTAATTTTTTATTACAGTACAGCAATATTCATTCATTCAGCATCAGATTACCTCGACAACAAAAAACAAATGTGCATCACGTTATGAGAGATTGATGCAGCTTTTTTGAAGACGGTTTTTGGCGCCTGCTATCCCCAAATGTCCCGCTCAGCTGGCTGATAGCAGAGATGTTAGATGGGCAACACAAAATAGAGGAGGCAGCAGACACAAGCTCAGCTGGTCCATTAGAGGCATGTCAGTGTTCTGACGATCACAATTGAGATGACAGAGCATTAAAAGACCCAGAGGAGCCCGGGAGCGTTGATGCATACGTGTGTGTGTGTGTGTGTGTGTGTGTGTGTGTGTGTGACCTAGGGAACAGGCCTATGGGGGGTCTTGTGGGGGGAAGGGCAGGCAGGATTAGTTCTAATGTGCAGCACAGTTATTGGTCACTGGACACAAACAAAGGGAGGGCTAAAGAGGATTTGGTCTGTGTGCGTACCCCCTCCTCCCCTCCTGCTGTCCTGGAGAGCCAGTGGGAAGTGTATGGTATGGAGGGCCTGGCTGCACCCTTTGGGACGGCCCTGTACATCTGGAAGGTCGGCCCGCCCGCCTTCTGCCTGTCTAGCGTCCCCTCCCTTCCCCCCACTCTCCACAAGGCAGAGTGGGACTTGAGCTACATATGGAAGACGCAAACACAGCCGCATTAGTCATCAATTAGACAATGCCCAGTGAAGAAAGGGGGCAAATTGGTCTCGCTGAAGACGACCATCGGTTGTGATGTGATCTGCTGAGGGTTAGTTGTAGCGGCTTGCATGATCTCTGCACAGCATTGCAGTCAGTGGAGCGATTTAATCAGCCGGTTAGAAGTTTCTATATATACCAGATCTCTCCTCTCGCTGCCAAACTAGGGAATTAAAGACACGTTGATTAAACGCCAAGGCTCTTTTTCTGTGTGGTGGTTAGTTGGCTGACATTAAGCAATGGATACAAAATAATAGTTATTCTGCTAATTATATGCTTGATGAATCAATTCAGTAATTAGTCTATATAATGTAAATATGAATACTGTCTCATTGTTTTACAGTTTGTCTGACCAACAGAAAAAGTCAAAGATCTTAAATTCACCCTGAAACAGAATATATGAAATGGTTGAAATATTTTTGAAAAGCTCATGTTGTTGATATCTTTGCTTGAAACAACAATTTTCAGGAACTAACCAACTAGTGATAGCAGCTCTAATGACTGAATCGCAACATCATTGGCAAATGTTCTTGTTACATATTGATACCGTCTTTGCTTTTCAACCTGACTGTAACATATTTGCTTGGCTCTACAGTATTTTGGAGTCCGATACTGATAAAGCTCTCTGGGTCGTTACTTTACATGTGTTACCCACGTTGACCTAATTCACTAAGGACCATCCATCTAAACTCATTTAATGACCATTTGACGTACCGTATCATACAAATGGCCGTGTCGCCTGTGCCGAGTGCCGCGGATGACGGAGAGCCGGCCGAGGACGAACCCGGCGGTGCTAATATGCCGCTCGGGAGCAGAATGCCTCCTTTGTGTCCGTGAGATTTAATGAGTCTGTGATAGGAAGCGTTGTGAGCGCGCCCTCACACACGCACTCTTCAACAAGGAGGGCTATTGTGCGGTGATGTATGTGTGTCTGAGTTAGCATGTAATCCGTGGGCGGCAGTTGGCTTTGTGTTTTATGGAATAAATCTCATTTATGCCGCTTTGAGTAGGCAACGTACAATAACATGTGGCAGGAACTTATTGTACATTTACTCCTGATTACAGCATCAGCTGTAAGTGAGCGTGATGAGCATGCATCTAGATTGACTTATTTGCATGATAGAATAATTTATTTTTCTTCTACTCCATTAGCATATAATTCATGAATCAATTAATTATGTGACCTATAATGTGTCAGATGGGGACCATCACAATTAGTTCGACCACAACATCCAAAAGTTATTCATTGACACAATGTTTTTCTTAAATAGTCATAAAAAAGTTGTTCACTTAGCTTTGTACGTGTCATAGTCCTCCGACATGAACATTAGTGTTCTGCTGATAAACAACAGCTCACTTTTCTTCCTGTTTTAGTGTTGTGCAAATCCATATATTCAATTCACTGGCACCTCCGTGTGTGATGTTTTCTAGTAAACAAAGTATATTCATGCCGTGCGCTCACATGTCACATACTGTACGGCCATGTGACTCTTCTCCACCTCTGACTCTCTTCCCAGTGGCTACCATGACAACAGAGGCGAGCGCAGTGAGCGAGGCCGACACCGAGGGTAAACCGAAGGCCAGCGGCTCCGAACCCGAACCCGAGAACAACCAGAAGCCGGAGGCGGCGGCGTCCGAACCGGAGGGAGGGCCGTCGAGCAAGAAGGCCGAGGAGCAGGCGTCTGAGCCGGGGCCGGCCGACGTGCCCACCTCCCCTCAGGAGGAGCAGCTAAAGCCCCGTACCCGCACCTCTGCTGGCAAAGGCCTGTCTCGCCTCTTCTCCTCCTTCCTTAATCGCCGCTCGCAGTGCTCCGAGGGAGAGGGGTGCGAGGCAGAGAAAGCCGGTGAGGAAAAGGCGGACGCGGAGGGCAAAGTTGACGCCCCGGATGAGGAGAAGAAGGAAAGCGTGAAGCGTGAAGAGAAGGAGGCCAAAGCAGAGGACGAAACATCTGGAGTAAAAGAAGTGAAAAAGGAGGAAGAGCAAAAAGAGGAGAAGGAGAAACAAGACGAGAAGGTTGAGAAGAGGGGCAGTAAAAAGAAAAAGAAAGAAGCCAAGAAGAAAGCAGAGAAAAAGAGTGAGGAGAAAGTGAAAATCGACGAGGAGAAAAAAGAGAAGGAGAAAAAGGAAGAGGAGGAGGAGAAAGCCTCACAAGCTGTAGAAAAGGAGGAAACGGTGGAGATAAAAGACAAACAAGAGGAGACCGCTGAGGTTAAAGAGAAGGAGGCCGTATCTGAGAAGAAAGAGGAGGAAAAAGTTGATAAGCGAGTTACAAAGAAAAAAGAAAAGGAGGACAAGGTAAAGAAGAAGGAAGAGGAGAAAGCAAAGAAGAAAGCAGAGGAAGAAGAAAGGGTGAAGAAGAGAGAGGAAGAAAAAGCCAAGAAGAAGGAGGAAGAAAAGGCAAGAGAGGCCGAAAAGGCGAAGAAGAAAGAGGAAGAAAAGAACAAAAAGAAGGACGACGAGAAGGCTAAAAAGAAAGAGGAGTTGAAAAAGAAAGAGGAGGGCCAGGTGAAAGAAGAGGCACCGAAGAAAGAGAATGCAGAGGAAAAGATAGAAGAAAAGCCACAGAAGGAAGAGGAAAAGGAGAAGAAAGAAGAAAAGCCACAGAAGGAAGAGGAAAAGGAGAAGAAAGAAGAAAAGCCACGGAAGGAAGAGGAAAAGGAGAAGAAAGAAGAAAAGCCACGGAAGGAAGAGGAAAAGGAGAAGAAAGAAGAAAAGCCACAGAAGGAAGAGGAGAAAGGGAAGAAAAAAGAAAAGCCACAGAAGGAAGAGGAGAAAGGGAAGAAAAAAGAGAAGGCAAAGAACAAAGGAAAGAAGGAGGTGAAGGGGCCAAAGGAGCAGGTGAAAGCACCGATTGCAGCTCCGGAGCCGGAGCTTAAAACCGAGCCGGAGGCCGAGCAGGCTCCTGACCAGCACTCCATCAGCAGCGCCGAGACACCGGTGGGTGCCCTCCTCCCAAACATTGCACCTCTAATTTGCTTTCTTATCACAACTTGGATGCGGAGGTTGTTTCCACTTCTGGCACAGATCAGCAGACAGAGTGGAAACGCCGGAGAAACGGCTCGTCTGACTAAGTGCGAAGGGAACAAACTCCGTCTACCAATATCTTTTAAAGCAGAAAGAAATGAGAACATTTTCTGCTGGTCGGCACTGTGATAACAAGATTACAGGAGGTTGCTGCTCCAGGCCAGGAAATAGTCACGCACATTCATTCCCTCCCTGCGCTTTTTACACTGTTTGTTTGTGCTGATTAAACAAAGGAGATAAAGCAGGTCAAAGCAATCGGTGGTCTTTCAAGGTGCATGTAGGTGTGTGTCTTTGCACACGGCGAGCTCCACCATTCTCCAGCCGCTGGTTGTCGCATTATATTAAATAAAGGGGGGGATCTGAAGTTGTCGTCGATCTCGTCCAGTCATGCTCTGCACACAGAAAATTACTAATACAAAATTCTTTAATTGTTAGCGAGTGAGATTAAACAAAAGACGCAGCTCTCGCATATTCAGATTCACACAGCAGACTGGATTGTAGTGGAAGAACATGTGTTTTGTTCTTTCTAATGAATAGTTTATGACGTGGACAGCTTGCTCAGCAAAAGTAACGATGCTGATTTGAGCTGAAAGCTTGAAACATGTTTCATGCTTGTCTGAAATCAGAAAGAAGCCGCAGCTACAGCATATTAGCTCTTTACTAACGTCTGTAGTCCTATTTAATAATAGCCCTATCATCATAATAATGAATCTGAATCCTCCCACATTGTTTTCATCTGTATCTGACAAATTTAGCAATTTGACGCATTGACTTTTGTCTGCAGGCTCCAGAGGAAAAAAAGCAAGAAGCAGAGACAAAAAAGGAGCCTGAAGAAGTAACGGCGAAGGAGGCCGAGAAAAAGGAGGAGGAAGCCGCAGAACCGGAGCAAGAAGGCAAAGGAGAAGAGGCGGCGAAGGAGGCGGCGACAGAGGAGGCGAAGGAGGAAAAGCCTGCGAAAGAAAAGACTGAGAAGAAGACCGAAGAGGCCAAAGCCTCCAAACGTTCGAAAACAATGCAATGCAAAGTCACTCTACTGGACGACACTCAGTTTGAGTGCGAGCTCGACGTAAGAGACCTCACAGATTACAGCATGTTGTGTTCGTGTAAAGACTGAAGAACATCCCTTTACCTTCCTCTCTATCTCTCTCTCATGCAGAAACATGCTAAAGTCCAGGAGCTCCTCACTAAGGTGTGCGACCATGTCAACCTGCTGGAGAGAGATTACTTTGGCCTCGTTACCTTGGAAACCCCGGAGAGCAAAGTAGGCTGCATTCTATTTTTCTTCTTCTCCCGTTGTTTCAGTCGCTCTGCAAGAGCAAAATTAGGTATTTTACGTGGCACTAGAAAGCGGCTGGGGGCAGCGTTTCATTTTATTTCTTCCGAATTTCCACAGACATGGTTGGAATCCACCAAAGAGATCAGGAAACAGGTTTCCGGTGGTTTGTATGAGTTTGCGTTCGGGGTGAAGTTCTACCCTCCTGATCCAGCGCAGCTCACGGAAGACCTCACCAGGTGAACGTCTCCGGTGTTAAAGGAATCATTCCTCATTTTTTGGGGGGGGGAATCTGCTTAATCTGTGAGATAGAATGTGTTATTAGGTGTGCGTTGGAGGTGCTGGAAGGCCCATTTGTAACATTTGGTTTACATCTTCTTCAGGTACTTTCTGTGCCTCCAGCTGAGGAAGGACATCATCCATGGCGTTCTTCCCTGTTCCTTTGTCACACTGTCCCTGCTGGGCTCCTACACGGCCCAGTCGGAGCTGGGAGAGTATGACCCGGAGCTCCACGGGACAGATTATGTTAAGGATCTGAGCCTGGCCCCGGGACAGAACAAAGAGCTGGAGGAAAAGGTGATGGAGCTGCACCGCACGTACAGGTAATCAAACCGGGATGGGCTTTATTGTAGCTACAATAGTATATCTTTTTTTTTTGTGAAATCACAATTCAGCAGGCACGAATTGTGAAGGACTCATAATGGATGATTTGACAGGTCCTTAAAATAACCCTGATAATAAAACGTATCTCTGTAAAGACCTCTGTGACATCTGTGCTTTTTCAGGTCAATGAATCCAGCCCAGGCAGACTTGTTGTTTCTAGAAAATGCCAAGAAACTTTCCATGTATGGAGTCGACCTGCACCAAGCCAAGGTAGGCTTTTGGTTTGAATTGTGGCACCTGTTTAGAGAAGTGTTGTATGTGCAAAGTGATAATGAAGGGTTTTCACGTGGCTAAAGTTTAAGGTTTTACCGATTTGCTTTGTGTAATTATTTTTGCAACAGCATGCTTTCCCGCATCAAATTTTTAATTACAAAATTAATGGCAGCCCCTTTTTAGAAAAAACGAAGAGATTAATGCCATTATAAACTCCACGACCTCAACTCAATGTCATCTGTAGGGTGAGAAAGTCTGCCTCCCAGTGGCCGCTCACTGGAAGTGCGGTGTGAAGGGGCAAAGGCGTGCAGCGATACGATCTGCTAACCCTCTCATCCCGCGTCTGCTCCTACAGGATCTCGATGGCATCGACATTACACTGGGGGTTTGCTCTGGTGGTCTGATGGTTTACAAGGACAAGCTGAGGATCAACCGTTTCCCTTGGCCAAAAGTGCTGAAGATCTCTTACAAACGCAGCAGCTTCTTCATCAAAATCAGGCCGTCCGAGGTAAATCTACCTCATAGGAACCACCTATATGTTCTCCTACATCCTGCTCCACCTGTCTGGTACTTTGGTCTTGGAGTGGTGTGGGGAACTTAAAATCAAGTTAAAAAGCTTTACCCACGAATTCATATCGCTTCAGCCCTTCTCCAGTGTTTTGTGTTCTTAATTTGAATTTACTTAGTATTGCATTTAGCATGTTGTTGTTGTTGGATTATAATCTTATTGTTTTTCCCATTTGTTGTATCTAGTTAGATTCTATTTCAAGGTGACTGAACATCTGGCTTAATCAATTTGTGTTACCTACATACAAAAAAGTTATTACACACCCCATCTCAGCTTTTGATTGTAGATTATTCTTTTTGTGGACCATGAATAAGGCTTCCAAATTTTCTAGATTTTATCGTGAATAATATAACGTTGATTCAACGCAGCCTGAGGATGTGTGTAATACTGCGTGGCAGGATACAGTCATCAGTTGATTTTGAATGCATTTGTTTTTTTCACTTACAGCAGGAGCAGTACGAAAGCACAATTGGCTTTAAGCTGCCCAACTACAAAGCCTCAAAGAAGCTGTGGAAAGTTTGCGTCGAGCACCATACCTTCTTCAGGTGAGGAGTCATTCTTGCTTCATCCCCTGCCCAGCAACAGAGGTCATTTTAAGGCTCTGCCTGTCCCCTAGATAATTGGCTAACAGGCCTCTGCCGCTTAAGCCTTATATTGGCTCCCTGTCAGTTCAACCACAGGAAGCTGGATACCTCTGCTCTTGACCTTAGACTTAAACCGTCAAGGTTTTTTCTATTTAAAAACATGGCGGTTGAAGTTGTTGCGACCCTGGTTGCACAACACAACAGTTTTTAGGGATTGCAAAATCCTTTTTGTTTCAAATGTTAGAATTTTTTTTTTAACGAATGTATTAAATGGAGGCCTGGAAGAGCTCATAAGGAATGTTTCTGTCCCTCAGAGTTCCAACAGTGGAGCCCCCCTCGTCGCGCCGCTTCCTCGTCCTGGGCTCCAAGTTCCGGTACAGCGGCCGCACGCAGGCCCAGACCCGCCAGGCCAGCTCCTTGATCGACCGCCCGGCGCCTCGCTTCACGCGCTCCGCGAGCAAGAGACTGTCCCGCAACCTAGAAGGAGGTACGTGCGAGCGCGTGAGCGCACGGTGGAATCAATTTTTATATGAACGCGCAGATTCGATAATCTACTCGATGACCTGTTTCGCTCTTGCAGCTGGAGATGAGACTCTCCAGCTCCTGCGACAACTGTCGGCATCGACCAGGTCTGAGGTTGATGATTGGTCGATGATGCTGTCATCTGACAAACCCCAGTCTTCTCCTCAATGGCCAGGTACCCGGAAACCGTGTGGAGCCACAACAGCGCTTTCCGACATATTTGCGGCATTTATTCAACCCTCGCCAACCGGCGCCTTTATCGCATCACGTAACACGCTCGTCCGTTCTGGCTGATTCGCTCTTATATGCCTGTTATCGTCTTGAAAACCTTGCCAGTCGCTCGCCGCACAGATGGTTAACTTGTCAGAACACTGACCATCCTCATGTGGGTAATGTCACCCATCGTGTCACCGAGGTGACCACGGTCGCTCTGACAGAAGAAAAACGAGGAAGCACACTTGAGCATTTCCAGTCTTGAGGCTGCTGTTCCACATTTTTCTTTGGCAATTTCAAAACTTGCAGCTTGATGTGTGTGTGCGTAACAGTGGCTTTTGCTTGCTTGTACCTTTTTCATGTTCAACATCTTAACTAAGCGACCCATTTTTTTTTTTTCTCTCCATCTGCTTCCGAGAGGCGTCGTTTGTTCAGCTTCGTTCTAACCTCAGCTTGCTCGGCTCCCAATACTCTGGAGCAAACGCTCGGCATCTGGCTCGGTCAGAAACATGCTTGAAGCATTCACGCTGTCATCTCTCCAGCGCAACCGTTACGTAACTGCCACCACCTCGTCATCTCTTCACAGCCAGAGGTCAGTGTGAGCAGACTCTCAGTCGGTCCTGGGAGGAAGGGCAGTCTGTTCACACGGTCAAAGCATCCGGGCGGGACAATGAGACTTGGCAGACTGGCTGGCACACCATAACCCAAACAGTCAGTCAGCCGTGGCAGAAGAGGGGGGAGGACGAGTGGTCCGCACTGCTCC